>NW_020956788.1:34183-54369 GCF_003031625.1 Empidonax traillii | reverse complement strand
TCCCCAGCCTCCAATGATGTCAGGTAACTGGCGTGTGCGGACGACCCCATTCGTGTGAAGCTCCACCACATCTGTGGTGTACATTTAACCCTGTCAGGATCATTGGTGGGTTGCCCATCCCTTCCAAAAAGTACCTCCAACAGTGTCATTTCCCTCAGGCTTAGGATCCCCTCCTCCATGGTTTTCCAGTTCTTTGCATAATGGTCTATCTGCAAGGAATCTCTGTAAATTAACCTCTCCCTCACACCCCCCAGAAGCTGTGCCCAGAGTGACAGAGGTTTTGATTCTCTCACAAATGCCTCCTTGGTACCCACATCCTGGGCAATAGACCTCAAGAACCTTGCTTCATGACCGTCAAGGTTAATGGCATCACCCGTGAAGTCCCAACCTATTATCATCCAGGTCAATATGGACTTATTCAGATGATGAATAAGGTCCACCCATAAGCTCCGGAGGTTGTTATACAATAAGGACTCAGTGATGATTTCTGGCTCTGGGCTTGCTGCCTGTGAGGGTCCTGCCTCCCCATTATCATCAACTGGGTGGGTCAATTTGGTCTTATATTTCCTCTTTTGTATAGGGGCAACTTCCATTGGTTTGCTCTGTGCCTTGGAATTGGCCTTATCCTGAGTCACCCTGGTAACCGGCATCTTGTTTTTGTCTTTTCCTTTTCCCTGGAAGGGCTGCACTGCACCATACTGAGTAGTTTTCTGTAGGCAATGGCCAAAATCCCACATGCAGCTGCCAGTTACCTCTCTATGGGTCTACCCCAACCTCTCTCCCTCATGGCTGTCATTATCTTTGTAGGGTTTAGGAGTTGTTCGAGAGTGAGCTTCCATGTTGTAGGAGCTGAACAACTTTCTAGGAATTTTCCCATATTCTCCCATAACCCATGCCATTTAAGGTTTTCCACCCCTGGGGCAGGCTTCGTATATTAAATATAACACTGTGGCACAACCTTGCACGAAAAGCCCCAAAAGTAAAACGTCTCTGACATCTAAGGAGAATTTAAATTTCCCAGAGGCCATTGTATTGGATCCAAAGGGAAAATAGTTGAAGGGTTGAGCAAATATACCCCCCTGTGTTTCTCCATAGGAATGGGTGCCATTATCCTTAAACCCCCAGAGGAGACAGCTTAGACTAGAGGTGTAGTGTATCCTTGAGGACATATCCGACAAAAAATCACAGGTGTTGAGTTTGCTATGTCATAAACCAAATGCAAAACCTCAGAGGTTTTGCAATGAGGGTCGTAGTATCTGAGCTGAAATACATCAACAGTTGGGACAGTTATCTTGGCATGGTTACATGCCAGAGGAAAGCAACCACCCCAAACCTCATGGTGCCTACAGGTTCAAAAACACATATAAATCACTCAAGGGCAGTTATTCCTTTTCCACTTTTTCTCTCTTGGGTCCCACTTTGGGCACCAAAAATGTCTCAGTTTAATGAGACACTAGTGTTTTGCTGAGGATGAGTTATGAGGAAGACCCAAACTCCTCCCTCTAGGCAATTGTAAATCTGGAATTAAGAGGCTCCAATTGAGAAAAAATGTGGAAAATGGAAGAATAGCAACCCTTTATTAACAGATATATGTGTATTGGCAGAAACAACAAAAAGAACCCCACACAAGTAAAACAACCAAACAATAATCCTATACCCAAAAATAATCCCCTTCAAAACAGACAAATAAACAAAAAAAGGTAAACAGCTCACTTTGCAGCCTTTGGTGCAATTCTAACCACAGTCAGCAGGGGACGCTGTTGGATCACTGGTGATGGCCACCTGGGGTGGACCCCTCCCTCCCCCAAGATATGTTCGAGAAGCTGAAAATGGAGGTTTTCCCTCCCTCCCTTACTTGGTAAGGGGAGAGAGAGGAGGGAGAGGAAAAAAAAGGTCCTTCCCAACAGGAACTCACTCTGTCCTGCTGACTGAATTGTGTGGTATAGTTTTCCCTCTCCTTTTGATGTGTACAAGAACTGCTGCCAAGAAAGAAAAACGGGAAAACCTCCTGAAACTGTTCCTCTCAGATGAAAATCCAAGTAGAATTCACAGCTGGCAGCTAATCTGAGAACAAAAGCACCTCCGAGCTGCTGCCACCGGGACCTCTTCCCAGCTCAGGCAGTAGCGAACTCCTCCCCCATTTCCCAGGAGACAAGATCTTGAGGGCCATCAGCTCGGAATGTGGTTTTGCCAGCCACTTCTTTTGTGTTAGTTAATGGCCCAAACCACAGCCAACCTGCCTATTCAACATCCCTTTCACACTGTGGGCAGGGGGAAGGGAAAAATTCCATCTTAGTTTCCCAGAACAAACAAAATGATTACAAGGCACTATTGCACCAAGGGAAACTCTGTGATTACCATCCATAAACGAATCCATTGACTGGAGAGCCAAGGACTGATCAGCAGGACCCAGTCATGCTTTCAATAGTCCTATATGGCCAGTGTGAAAGTCTAATCTAGAATAGAGACTAACAATAAATTATCATAGCCTGAATGAAATTACACTGAATGCTGCCTACTGGACATACTGGAATTACAGTATGAACTGGAGTCAAAGGCAGTCAAGTGGTGCCACAATTGATATTGCTAATGTGTTTTTCTCAATCCCTCTGGCAACAGAGTGTGGACCACAGTTTGCTTTTACTTGGAGGGGCATCCAGTACACCTGGAAGGGACTGCTCCAGGGGTGGAAACACAGCCCTACCATCTGTCATGGACTGATCCAGACTCCACTGCAAAAGAGTAAAGCTCTGGAACACCTGCAATACATAGATGACATTACTGTGTGGGGAATTACAGCAGAAGGTTTTGAGAAAGGGAAGAAAATAGTCTAAATCCTTCTGAAAGCTGGTTTTGCCATAAAACAAAGTAAGGTCAAGGGACCTGCACAGGGGATACAGTTTTTAGGAATAAAATGACAAGATGGATTTTGTCAGATCCCAGTGGATGTGATTAACAAGATGACATCAATGTCTCCACCAACTAACAAGAAAGAACCACAAGCTTTTTCAGGCACTGTGTGTGGGAAACAGCCTAACTGCAGGCAGCTTGGGCTGGGAAAATGAGTGGTGAAGTTGTAAAAGTATGTAAACTACCAGAGTGACTAAGCAAAAAAGGAACAAAATTGCAGTAAATACCAGGTGTTGTTTTGAGATGTGCTAAGTATGTGGACTGGTGCTGACCATGTATGAGAAGATGAGCTGGAATATGTGAACTGAGGCATACAGTCAATGAAGGATAACCTGTACGTCTGGACAGAGGAAAAGACTATAAAAGATGTATGATTGTTGATAATAAAGGATCGGTTCGTGCCTGCTAACCTTCCTGTGTGTGCATCTTTTTGGCTGCTGCAACTGTGGGCTTTTAAAGAATGCACATTCCAAATTACACTCTGTAAACCATCTATCAAGTGACCCAGAAGAAGAATGATTTCACATGGGGCCCTGAGCAACGACAAGCCTTTGAACAAATCAAACAGGAGATAGTTCATGCAGTAGCCCTCGGGTGAGTCCAGACAGGACAAGATGTAAAAAATGTGCTCTACACTGCAGCTGGGGAGAATGGCCCTACCAGGAGCCTCTGGCAGAAAGCACTGGGGGAGTCTCAAGGTTGACCCCTAGGCTTTTGGAGTTAGGGATACAGAGGATCTGAAGCCCTCTGTACTCCAACTGAAAAGGAGATAATGGAAGCTTATGAAGGGGTTTGGTCTGCTTCAGAAGAGATTGGTACTGAAGCACAGCTCCTCCTGGCAATCCAGTTACCTGTGCTGCCCTGGAAGTTCAAAGGGAGGGTGTTATCTACACATCATGCAACTGATGCTACATGGAGTAAGTGGGTTACATTGATCACACGACAAGCTTCAATAGGAAACCCCAGTTATCCAGGAATCTTGTAAGTGATCATGGATTCTCCAGAAGGCAGACATTTTAAAATGTCACCAGAGGAGAAAGTGACATGTGCTAAAGAGGCCCCACTATATAATAAATTACCAGAAAGTGAGAAGCAATATGCCTTCTTTACTGGTGGATCCTTCCATCTTGTAGTAAAGCATCAGAGATGGAAGGTGGCTGTATGGAGTCTTCTACAAGTCACAGAAACTGCTGAAGAAGGTGAAACAAGTCAGTTTGCAGAGGTGAAGGCCATCCAGTTGGCTTTAGACATTGTTGAATGAGAGAAATGGCAGATACTTTATACTGACTAATGTATGGTGGTAAATGCCCTGGGGGGTGGTTGCAGCAATGGAACCAGAATAATGGGTAGCATGGATGCAAATCCATCTGGGCTGCTGTGTTGTGGCAAGACATTGCTGCCCAGGGGGAGAACCTGGTTGTGAAGGTACATCATGTAGATGCCCATGTACCCAAGAGTCAGCCCACTGAAGAGCATCAGGACAACCAACAGGTGGATCAGGCTGGTAAGATTGAAGTGGCTCAGGTGGATTTGGATTGGCAACATATGGATGAATTATTTCTAGCTCTGTGGGCCCATGACACCTTGGGCTATATATTGGTTTTGGCTGAGCTGGAGTTCATTTCCCCATAGTAGACCTCACAGTGCTCTCTACTTTGCATTGGTAGCTAGAAGGGTGTTGAGAACACACCAGTGTTTTGGTTACTGCTGAGCACAGCATCAACACTGTAACATTCCTCCCCCAAATGAGAGCAGGATCCTGGGAGGGGATACAACCAGGCCCGCTGATCCAAACTAACCAAAGGGATATTCCGAACCATATGATGTCATCTCAGATATAAAAGCTAAGGAAAGGAGCAGGAAGGGGAGACATTCATTGTTTATAATGGTTGCCTGCTGAGAAACCGCTATGTGTGCTGAAGCCCTGCTTCCCAGGAAGTAACCAAACACCGCTTGCTAATGGGAAGTAGAGAATAAACCTTGTTATTTTCCTCTTCACTTGTGTGTGTGTAAACTTTCACTTTTGCTTTAGTAAACTGCGTTATCTCAACCTACTAGTCATTTTCCATCTTATTCTCTCTCCCCTGTCCAGCTGGGAAGGGGAGGGATAGAATGGCTTGGTGGACACCTGGCATCCAGCCAGGGTCAACCCACTACAACCATCAAGGCAGAGATGCAACATATAGGTGGGCTTGTGGTTGAGGGGTGGACTTAACCATGGACACTATCACATAGGCTATCCATCAATGAGAAACATGCTGCAATTAAGCAGGGCAGGAGGTTAAAGCCTCTCTGGTATGGAGAATGATGGATGAAATATAAATATGCGGAGGCCTGGCAGATTGACTATATCAAAATCCCACAAACCTGCTAAGGCAAGCACCATGTTCTTACAATGGTGAAAGCAACCACTGGATGGCTGGAAACATACCCTATGCCCCATGCCACCACCTGGAACACTATCCTGGGCCTTGAAAAGCAAACCTTACAGCAACATGATACTCCAGAAAGAATCAGACAAGGGCACTCATTTCCAAAACAATCTCATAGACACTTGGGCCAGAGACCATGGCATTGAGTGGGTATTTCACATTCCCTATCATGGATCATGATATCCAGAAAGACTGAACAATGCAACAGACTATTAAAGACTTTACTGAGAGCAATGAGTGGTGGAACCTTCAAACATTGGGATACACATATAGCAAAGGCCACCTGGTTAGTCAACACTAGGACATCTGTCAGTCAGGTTGGCCCGGCCCAATCAAAACTTTTAGGTAGTGTAGAAGGGGACAGTGAATCCAAGAAATCCAGTAAAATGACTGCCCAGAAGTTTTTGGTCTTTTGAGCAGCAAAGGTATTTATTTGTCGACGTCAGGAACAAGTGAGGTAATCACCACAAAGCACTTGTTCAAAGGTATTGGTGTAAAACGGTAATTTATACAGTCTATCTGGTGTCTGTCATGGTTTTGTTCTGGGTCAATTTGCTTTCACACCCCCCACACAATTACTATTATTTGAGAGAAGGTTTATGCAGACAAAAGAGACTGGATTTAGGGAAAATAGTATGAACATTTATTACTAGTAATATAAAAACTATTAAAGAACTATATAATAATTCTACTTAAGTAAAAGTATTATGTATTTACAGAAATACTTCTCTCCCCTTTATATCAGTCCAAGGAGGAAAAGCAGTCCTTTTCTCCATTCTTGGAGTTCCAACTCTCTCTCCAGTAACTGTGCAGCACTCTCGTTGCAGCTGGAACTCTTTTTCCTTCTCTGTGTCCGCCTCCAGGGCTGGGCCTATCCTCCTCCTGGGCTAAGACCGGAGGTTGGGGGGTTACCTAGGTCTTGAAGGTCTTTTCTTCCATGGACTTGCAAGGGGACACTTGCCTACCATGGATCTTCTTCCATGGGGTTACAGGGAATAATGGCCCCCTTAGGGTCACAAAGTCTTCAACAGGACTCTGCCTCACCTCAGGTCTCTTATGAAGTCTCGGCTTCTTCATGCATCAACTTACTCCAGTGTAGGCTCTTCCACGAGCAGCACGGGGGGTCTCCTCACCCCAACAAACTTCCATAGGTGGCAGGGATTTATTTTTCAGTCTTTACCCTGCTGAAGGGAGAGAGCGAAAGGGGGAAGAAGCAAGCCCCCCCCTTCGCACTTCTCTCTCCTGTTGCAGCTTCAGCTGCCAGCTTTGACCTTGGACACTTTGTTATCTCTTTGCTGGAATTCTTCTACAGCGTTTCTCGTCTAAGCAGTCAGTCTTTTAAACTTTTTTTTCCTTCACTCTCTTACAAGAGAGAAGGGAAGCTTCAGTGCCACACCTGCCCTCCAGCCCAAACCGGGGGAGGAGAAGGCTTGGCCCCCCACCTGGGGCTTGACACCACTCCCTACATGGTTGCCTAATTTCAACTGCGTAACCCACCTTTTCTTCCATTTTCTTATATATGTAATTAGCAAAGGCATTACTGAGAGTTTTAATTGGTTTCTTGTCTGGAAATCCATCTGGACACAACCATTCTCAGCCCCAGGGGCTGACCGGCTGGGCAAAACCACGACACTTCTATGATTACAACATCTTACATACATATTCATATGATTGCAACATCTAATCATACATATTGATAATAGGTGGAGTAACGGCAGAGCTCAGGCAGAGCTTGGGGTGGAGCTTTTCTTGGCCCTCAATTCTGGAGGTACATCCACCTTTCTTCATCATTGAGGCTGGGGTCTCTGTAGTCTTCCTCAGTTTGACCTCTCTAACTTTCCATTGTCTTTGCCCCAGTCACTGAAGCTTGGAGAAAGCCTTGGCTTTAGGCCTATTTCTCCTATTCAAATGTCTACCTTGGCTTACTTTGCCTTAATTTATGGCCTACAGACCCATTGTATAATGTTTCTAGCCTTCTTTTAAAGATTAGGTCCAAGGAACGGGACAGAACAAATTTTTATTTAGCAATTTAGGCAGAGCAGGTATGGAGGGGAGAATTTTCTCAGAGCAAGATACCTTGGTTAACTCTCTTTAGGCCCTGCTCTCATTTCAATAGAGTTCCTGTTGTGCATATTAAAAACACACTGGGGAAAACAGTCTGAGTTATTCCTGCTTCAGGCAAAGGTAAACCCATCCATGGGATTGCTCTTGCTCAAGGACCCGGTGCACTTGGTGGGTAATGCAGCAGGATAGGGAAGTCCAGTGTGTGCCTCAAGGGGATTTGATTTTGCATGAGAATAGCCAATGAATTAAACTATATGTTATTAATAACTATATTAGGTAGGGATAACTATATATGGTATCTATATATGGTAACTATATATGGTGGGGAGCATAGCCAGGACAGCTGACCCAAACTGGCCAAAGGGATATTCCACACCATAGAACATCATGCCCAGTATATAAACTGTGGAAGTTACCTGGAAGGAGGAGCAGATTGTCATTTGGGGACACTTTGGCTTCAGTCAGCAGGTAGTGAGCAATTGCATTGTACATCACATGTTTTTCTTGTGTTTTCTCTGTCTCTTTTCCTTATTACTATTATTTTTATAATTATATTTTACTTTGTTTCAATATTCAACTGTTCTTATCTCAACCCACAAGTTTTACTTTTGATTCTCCTCCCCATTCCACCGGGAGAGGGCATTTAAACCATGATAAGTATATTCAGTTCCTCAGGTGGTCTTAAACCTGATCTTCTCTTACAGTTGGAGGGACTTTGCTCCTCCAGTGTGGAGAAATGGATAGGGTTAAAAGTTAAAGGAGAATAAGAATTGCAGAGGAGACCCAGCTGCTGCTTCTCGGAACACAGTCATGATGCCCCACAAAGGTTCTCCAAACACTCATAAGCACCTGTATGGAGGATGCACCGGAGAGGACGGTGATGTGAAGGCACTGTGGCCTCCCTCCACAAACATCCTTCAGGAAGGGGAACATGGTGACATTTTAACCATGTCATATCCTTCCAACAAGAGAGATGCTAAGGACAACTACCAATCAAGCACTTATGACTGAATTCACTCATACTCCACATAAACCTAAAGAAATAGTATAAAAGGAAATTGGAAATAGGGTGAGACTGGACGAAGATTTCCACCAAAACTGCTGGGTTCAACTGACGGTCTGAACCTGTCTTGTCTCCCCCCTTAGGTGTAGAAAAAAGGCTCACACAGGGCACCAGTTGTGGTGAAGGTCCCTCACTCTGCACTGTTTGTGGCGAATGAATCCACGGGAGACAGACTTTGTCCAGGAAGAACTCTCTTGTAACTTTATTACTCCATTTCTATATACAGACTCTCTACCGACCCCAGGTCTGAGCTCTCCAGCCAGCAAGATGTTTCCTTATCTCCCCACATACCACACACACCCATGTGACTGCTTCCAGCCACAGAGAACAGCCATGCTTCAAGCGGCTTTCCAGCTTGACCTTGTGATTCTTTTCCCACACACACTAATCTTAGCTCTGGTTGGCTCAGGACCACAATATTTTTGCTTTAGTATTTTCTTCTTCTTCTTTTATCATCCAGGTGGCTGGTGTTGTCCGTCCAGCCACTCCTACACTTAGGGATGTCTATTGGGTAAGAAACTTATTCTATGCACACTGACTGTTGCTTTTGTATTTTGCTCCAATATATAGAAGATTGTTTTGTATTAGAGTCTGTGCTTGTGCTTGCTTTATAGTATTATTAGATTGCTTTAAATATGTATTTGCAGTTAGATCCTATCACCGATGACCATGAACCTTATTAACTTGTCACAATTTCTATTAATATTGTTATTCCATAAGCTGAGTGAGTCATTTATAAGGTGCTGACATTGTAACACATAGATAATATAGAAATGCCCAAAAAGTATGTTTCACTATTGTTTCTGCCTGTCAAAAACTTCCTATCAAAAATTCTCTGTCAGCTTTCTGCCAGAAGTTCTCACCAGAACTTCCTGCTGAATTTTACTGCCAAAAAATCCTGCTATTGTTTATGGTTATCATATCTCTTTGAATATCTTAATAGGGCTACATGCCAAGAAACCATGTACAACCTCCTTTGAACACTATAAAAGTTGAGGACAAATTGTGGAAAATCAGGGAGAGGGAACTGGTTACTGTAACCAAGAATCTCTCCCCACCTCCCCTCACCTTTTCTCCACCACTGCATGCTACCTACCTGCCACGTGAGACTGAGACTCTGTTGACCTGGAGAGAACTGAGACCCACCATGCCATATGCATGTTATACCTTATCGTTCAGGCCTTACCATATTTCTGAGGGTCAGGGAGGGGCGGCTGAACAGGACCCTGCACGACCTGTGGTGCGGCTCAGCATGTGTGGTGAAACCACACATCCTGGCTGCATTCCAGAGAACTAAAGCTGTTAAGACACACACCCCACCCCCCAGCTAAAGAGATAACATCAAAAAGCAGCAGAGACAGGCAGAAACCGCTTCTCGCACACATACACACCAGCTCGGCAGAAAGGTAGCTTTGGTAGTATCTTTGGTGGTATCTTTTCTCTGCTTCTAGAAGTAATCTTAGCATTTTCCAACCTTTTCTTATTTTTTCCTCTTTCTCTTTGCATCTCTTAGCAGTTAATAAAATCAGTTTTTGGTATCAGCAGATAACTTGTGTGAGTTTTAATTTAGCTCAAGGTAATATTCAAATCTGAAATTCTTTGTGCAACATTTAAGCAGATTGTAACAATCAGTGTGTGCCCCTCCTCTTCCCCTCACAAGGAAGTCATGACTGACATGAGGTCTCCCCTCAGTCTCCTCCAGGTGGAACAGACCAAGTGACCTCAGCCGCTGCAGCTTCCCCTCAAGACCCTTCACCATCTTCGTTTCCATCACTATATACCTGCATGAGTAATCTCTCCCAGAACAATCAACTGTCAACCATCTGTGAAGTAGTTTGTATCTAAGGAAGTATTACCATATTTATCAAGTAGCAGCTCTGTGGCCTTACAGAACTGGGTACTAAGAAACTCTCACAGATCTTTCCTTCCTTTTCTCAATTGCACTCTACTAAATTTCTCATAGACTTATGTCCTAATATTTTGCATTTTGTGTATTTTATAGCTTTATTTGCATTATTCAAATTCCTAATAAACTGGACAATTAAAAGATGGACCTAGAAAACAAATCTTCAACAGAAATAAATAGTCCCATTCTCATATGGAATAGTTCTGTAAATGTAAATGCCTATTTCAAAGTTTAATTTTAAGGTTGAAAAATCATTAGTAAGAAAACTTCATTTTTTGGTTTATTATTAATTTTTTATTCATGGGAAAAGTAAACTGAAATTGCTTGGAGCTACCTTCTTAAATAGAATCATAGAATCATAGAATCAGATGGGTTGGGAAGGACCTCTGCGATCATCAAGTCCAACCCTTGATCCACTACCACCACAGTTACTAGACTATAGCACTAAGTGCCATATCCAGTCTTTTCTTAAATACCTCCGGGGACAGAGAATCCACCACCTCCCTGGGCAACCCATTCCAATGCCTAAAAATAACTTCCAGATTGTACATGTACCTTTTGCATTCAAAATCTCTCACTCACAGCTTGTGTCTATAAATAGCTATACTTATTTGAATACACAAAAATAGTGTTCGCCTATGTGAACTTTATTAGCTAGTAAGAGAGATTAAAAAATTAGGTTTGATATCTGTGTTTTCTAGTGTTTTGCAGGATGGCAGGAATATTTATCAAACTAAAGACACCTAAGAACATCAGGAAATTAAGAAATTTGAAAACTAGTGGAGGCTAAAAGGGAAAAGAATCAAATTATAATCCAGTATACTCTCATGTCTTGGTTCCAGCCAGGACAGGGTTAATTTTTGCAGTAGCCAGGAGGGGGCATGGTTAGGACCTGGAGGTTATTCTATGCCACCTCCTGTCATTGCCAGGGTGAGGGGAAGGGAGTATCTTCCAGCAAAAAGGAGTCTCTCTCAGCTGGACTTAGTGTGGTGGAGGGACTGGTCAGGTATCATTTCCCTGTGAATCATTTGGCTCTTGTAGCATCTGTCATTAGTATTGTTGCTGTTACTCTTCATTTTCTTATCTCATTGCTGTTTCAAGTAAATTGTTCTTATCTCAACCCAGGATCTTTACGTTTTGTGCCTCCCCTTCTCCTCTCCAGCCCACTCCAGGGGAGGGAGAGGGGAGTTTCTGAGAGTTTCTCAGAAACAATAAACATATCAGAGCTTATATTAGTCAAGTATTTCTTGATGTCAAGTTGATAGACCTTGCTTTCCTTCAGATACAGCCCTTGATTTTTTACTGAATCTCCTACAATTCTGTGCCCAGGTTCTGCATCTGGATGAAGTCCAAATTCTATTTCTGCTACCTGGGGAAATCTGAAAGTTAAAAAAGATTAGTTGTTTAGCATAAATAAATTTTAAGTAGAATGAGTTAGAGCTATAATGGTGTGTGATTTCATATGCTGTTTGCTTACCTTTACTTTCTTAGCATGAGTAACTGGATTTGCTGAAGCCTTAGGCTACAAGCAGCAAAGTTACACCTAGATATGTTTTCAGCTAGAATAGAGTTAATTTTCTTAGTTATTTTTCTAGTAGCTGGTGCAGTTCTGTGTTTGTCTTTAGCATGAGAAGAATATTGATAACACACTAGTGTTTTGGTTATTGATATGTAATGATTATCCTGTCTAGGGCTTTTTTAGTTTCTCAAGCTCTCTCAGAGAGCAGGTGCACCAGAAGCACAAACCAGAAGATAAGAAGGCTACAACTGTCAGCAGAAGCTGAAACTCGACAAGATAAGAACAGTTAATAGCCTGCCTGCACAGATACAGAGAAAAAATCCAATACATTCTTTGAAGACACCAGGCCAAAGTCACCATTGGTCCAAGAGACGTGTGTGAGGCATGTGAAGAGCATGTGAGGGGGCAGGTGCATAAGGCTCAAGAGTATAATTGCCCTGGGATTTCTTTGTTCAGGGTCCCTCTTCAGAGGCATCCAGCTTGAAGTGACCTGCTGCTGTACCACTCTATTAAATTATTTATTTTAATAAATACGACACCTGAGACTCTACTACAGGAAACCCAGGGTCGAACCAGAAGAAGGAGGAAGTATGCTTGAGAGTGAGTGTGCGAGGAATTGAAAGGGGCATCCATCGTCTCACTGGAGCTGCCTGCTGTCAAGAGACTCTGGTCTTAGCAGTTAAAGTCTTGGGTGGTATGTGTGTGACTCCTTGAATGGTATGAGTGAAACCAGAGCAAGGCCTAAAAGAGTTAACTGAGGTATCTTGCTCTGTTGAGAAAAAAAACCCTACACCTGCTCTGCCTGTGCTACTAAGGAAACATTCCAAACTTGTTCTGTTCTGCTTACTGGACCTAAACCTGAGAATACTAGAATCGCTATACAATCAACCTAGAGACCATAAATTAGGACAAGATAGACATTTGAATAGGAGAAAAGGACTTAGAGCCAAGGGGTTTTGCAAGCTTCAGTAACTGGGACACCAACAATGGGGAGGTAGAGAGGTCAAAGCGAGGAAAAAGATAAAGATAAATAGACCCCCGATTTGAGGCTGAAGGCTGGAACAACCTCTACCAAGAGAAGAATCTGGAAAACACTGCCCTAAATTCCGCCCAGACTCCACCATCATATGCATCAATATGCATGATTAGATGTTGTAATCATATGAATATGTATGTTAAGATGTTTTAATCATGGATTTAGACTGTATAAATTACCCTGCTTTTGCATTGGTACCTTCGAGCAAGTTTGTCCAGTGTGAACTGGTTTGCTCCCAACACTGAATAAATAAATACCTTGCTACTCAAAGATAACAAAAGTCTCTGAACAGTTCACATTCCGAGGATTTTTGGCATCAATTTGGGGAGCCAGGCAGGAGTGTTCTCTCTGCACCTGGCTGCAGAATCTGTTGGAGCTTGAGACCCCCTGGGCGCGCCCCGGGTAAGTTTTACTCGTAGGGGCTCCCCTCTTCAATGGCTTACTGCAGGGGTGGACAAGGACTCGTTGCCTATTGATAAAAGGTATTTATATTTGTTTTTGTCTAATTTGGTTGCATTTTCCCTTAAGACGAAGACAGGATGCCGTCTCATGGGGTTAATAATGGAAAAGGATGCTTTTCCTGAGGGGAAATAACCCCTAGAGCTAGTATGTTCCTGTTTTTTTTGTATTTGGCCAAATATTGTTTGTTTTGAAGGAAACAAAGTATCTAAGTTTCCTTTTGGTTTGTTCTTTTTGTTATGAACTCCTAGAGTTTAGCAGCTGTAATAGTCTTGCGTTGGAAACAAAATCAGACATCTGGAGTTTTTGTTTGTTCTGAACCAGTTATAGAAACATCTTGTTAAAAGTCTTTTTATGTTTGAGTTATTATATGGAGGGCAGTTTTGAACAACTGACTGTAAATATATCACACCGCCTAAGACCTAGAATTAAGATTTGTACCTGATATACATGATTTACCTTGAAACATCCAGGAGCACGTAGTTAAAGGTATTATCATGCTAAGAATTGCTATATGGGAGGTAGTGCTGAACAGTTAACTATAAGCACACCACACTGGATAAGACCAAGAATTAAGATTTGTCTATTTTGCAATTGTTGGTTATATGTACAAACCTTGTGTAACAGATGTAAGGTTTGCCTCCCTGACAAAAAAGGTTAGGTCAGAACCACTGTGCATATTGTAGAAAAGAGGGACACTGGAAGAAGAATGACCTGAATTAACAGATGGAAACACAAACACAGGAGGGGCTGTTGTTGCTTACAGAGTACCGAGTGAAGGGGGCTGGTAGGCCTGCCCCTAGGGGACCCGTTGGTAAAAATTAAACTAGGGGAAGAAAAAGAAGAATTAGATTTTTTAATTGATACTGGGGCTACATTTTCTGTTTTGAATCAAGAATTAATACCTAAAAGTGATAAATATGTTCAAGTTGTGGGTGCAACTGACCAACCAGAAAAGGCTTTCTTTTAAAAACCCCTAAAATTCAAAATTGGAAAACAAATGGGAGTGCATCAGTTTTTGCATCCCAGAAAATCTGGGAACTGTAATAGAATTCAAAGGTAAAATCAAATTCAAGGAAAAACAAATAATAGAAGCTCTAAGTTTAGCAATGAGCTATGTGCAACCAAGACAGGATAATTTAAATGTCGATCAGATTTTAGATCAGGTATACCCAGGAGTTTGGGCTACTGAAACACCAGGAAGAACAAAATGGGCAACTCCTATTCAAATAGAACTACAACCAGAAGCCAAACCGGTGGCTAAGAAACAATATCCACCGAGGCTAGAAGATAGGAAAGGGACTCAACCAATAGTTGAAAACTTTTTGAAATTAGGACTCTTGATAGAGCGTGAATCAGACTTTAACACTCCAATTCTCCCAGTCAAGAAACCAAATGGAACTTGTAGGCTAGTTCAAGATTTAAGGGTAGTAAATGAGATAGCTAAAACCATACACCCTGTATTGCAAATCCTTATACCCTCTTAGCAAAATTAAAAGAAAATTTGATTTGGTTCACAGAATTAGATCTAAAAGATGCCTTCCTCTGCCTCCCCTTAGCACAGGAAAGTCAAAAGATATTTGTCTTTGAGTGGGAAAGTCCCACCACTGGAAGGAAAACTCAGCTCACATGGACAGTGTTTCTCCAGGGGTTTAAAAACAGTCCCACACTATTTGGCAATCAACTAGCCAAAGAGCTAGAGCAATGACAATAGCTACCAGGAGATGGCACTCTTCTACAATGCATAGATGCTCTGCTAATAACAAGTAAAACAAAACCAAAAAAAAGCATTCAGTGGACTACTTCTCTCTTAAATTTCTTGGGTTTAAGTGGTTATTGAGTTTCTCAACAGAGGACTCAACTGGTCGAGGAGAAGGTGGTGTACCTGGGATATGAAGTATCTGGAGGACAACAGTCTCTAGGAACAACAAGAAAGGAAGCCATCTGCCAGACACCCAAACCACAAATGGTGAGAGATGTTCAAGCCTTTATGGGAATGACAGGTTGGTGTCTTTATGGATATATCAGTAAGGACTAATTGCCAAACCTTCGTATGACTTGCTGAAAACAACTAAGGGGAACCTAGTTTGGACCCCCCAAGTAAGTGGAACCTTCAAACGGCTGAAGCGAGAACTTGTGAGGGCTCTGGCCTTGGGATTGCCTGACATAACAAAGCCCTTTTGGTTGTTCTCGCATGAGTGACAAGGAATGACTCCAGGGGTCCCGGCCCAACAACTAGGGCCATATAAAAGAGCAGTAGCCTACTTCTCCAAACAATTGAACAAGGTAAGCAAAGGATGGCCTATCTGCCTAAGGGCAGTAAGAGCGGTGATCATAAATATAGAAGAAGATAGGAAACTTACAATGGGACAGAAAATTACTGTATTATCGTCCCATACAGTATCAACAGTACTGGAACAGAAAGGAAATCATTGGCTGTCACCCTGCCGATTCATAGAATCATAAAATTAACTGGGTTGGAAGACACCTCCGAGATCATCAAGTCCAACTCTTGTTCCAACTCTGCTGTGATTACTAGATCATGGCACTCAGTGCTACATCCAGCCTCATCTTAAAAACCTCCAGGGACAATGAATCCACCACCTCTCTGGGCAGCCCATTCCAATGCCTGACCACTCTTGTAGTGGTTTTGAGTCTAGACCTTTCTTGGTGACTAGGTTGTAACCAAGGAACCAAGGTCATGTTCCCAGTATTCCATACAATTTTTACATAAACAAGAGTATAATTAGGGAGAGAGAGGAAGTTCTCGTTCTCTTTCCTCTGGCAGACCAAAGGTGAAGGTAGCTTTACTGTTGCTCTGCCCGGGTGAGGGAGTGCGGCTTAGCGCATCTGGTTGGCCTTGAGAGGCAGGCAGTGTTGTCAACTGTGTGGTGTGACTCGGTTTCTCTCGGGGGGAGTATTTGACTTTGTATCCCTCTTTATCCCTTTTTCCCTTTTCCCTTTCCCTTCCCTTTTCCCTTTTGGGAGGTGTAATAGTGTATATAATTTTCTTTATATATATAAATCTTCCACTTAAAATTTAATTCGGTTTGGGTTCTTTTGGAGTTTTTTTCGGTCAACTGTGAGAAAGCGAAAGGGAGGGGGAAGGTTTTGTCCCCAGGGTCCAGGCACTTGGCTGGCAGCCAAGTCCAACCTGGGACAACTCTCTCTGGAAAGAACTTCTTTCTAATATCCAACCTAAACCTCCCCTGACAGAGCTTAAGCCCATGCCCTCTTGTCCTACTGCTGATTGCCTGGGAGAAGAGACCAAGCCCCACCTGGCTACAACCTCCTCTCAGGTAGTTGAAGAGAGTGATGAGGTCACCCCTGAGCCTCCTCTTCTTCAGACTAAACAACCCCAGCTCCCTCAACCTCTCCTCATAGGACTTGTGCTCAAGTCCCTTCACCAACCTTGTTACTCTTCTCTGGACCCGCTCCAGCACCTCAATGTCTTTCCTGAACTGAGGGGCCCAGAACTGAACACAGTACTCAAGGTGTGACCTCACCAATGCAGAGTACAGGGGAAGGATCACTTCCCTGCTCCTGCTGACCACACTGTTCTTGATGCAGGCCAGGATGCCAATGGCCTTCTTGACCACCTAGGCACACTGCTGGCTCATGTTCAGCTTCCTGTCAATCAGCACCCCCAGATCCCTTTCTGCCTGGCTGCTCTCCAGCCACTCTATGTCCAACCTGTAGCGCTGCAGGGGGTTGTTGTAGCCAAAGTGCAGGACCCAGGACTTGGCCTTGTTGAACTTCATCCCCTTGGAATCAACCCAACTCTCCAGCCTTCCAAAGTCCCTCTGGAGAGCCCTCCTGTGTTGTAGTATATTGAGGATGACCATAATAATAAAACTGGGCACTTGATGATGATGACCTAAATTCAGTTTTTATTCCTTCATTCCGTATATTACATCTTGTTCTCACACAGCTGCACTCACACACTCCGTGTAGAATCTTACATACTAAAACTATTCTTAGCTCTGTTATCTATAATTTACCAATAGCCCTCACATATGATTGGATGTTCACATCTTATTTACATTCTTTTCCTTGCTGCTAGGCTCCATGGCCTTACTGCAGACTCCAACACTCCTGCCTTCCAGTAGATTGACACACCCTCCCAACTTGGTGTCTTCTGCAAATTTGCTAATGATGGACTCAGTCACAGTGAGGGAAAGCAGGGACACTCAATATGAGTGTCAAGCAAGCTTTGTTTATTGATTATACAGTACAGCTTATATAGGATATATAATGAGATAATTAATATTCTGTAACCTAGCTCTATGATTGGTAACAGCCTTAACAGTCAGTTGCAGTCACACACTGTCTTCTAGAGTCTTACGTACTAACACTATTCTTAGCTCTAATATCTATATTTACCACTAGCTTTCACATATGATTGGATGTTCACCTCTTATTTACATTCTTTTCCATGCTGCCAGACTGCAGCCTTGCTGCATTCTGCAACAGGACTCAATCCCCTCATCTAAATCATCAATAAAGATGTTAAACAGGACTGGGCCCGGCACTTATCCCTGGGGGTCACCACTACTGACCGGCCACCAGCTGGATGCAGCCCCATTCACCAGCACTCTCTGGACCTGGCTCTCCAGCCAACTCGTAACGCAACACAGGGTGCCCCTGTTCAAGTCGTGGGCTGCCAGTTTTTCCAGTGGTATATTATAGGAGACAGTGTCAAAGGCTTTGCTGAAGTCCAGATAGACTACATCCACAGCCTTCCCCTTATCCACCAGGCAGGTCACCTGATCATAAATATGTATGGTAACGAGTGGTGGCCTTTGTATGTATTAGAGGATTGGGGAAAATGACCTCTGAATGGAACTTTGAACTGTAACACTATCCTACAGGTAATGTTATTTTGTCGCCGGGAAGGAAAATGGGATGATGTGTTCTTTGCATTGCAGAATAGTTATGAGGTTCATAAAGAATGTGGATTGGTGGCAGCAGATGCTAAAGTGTTGGTATGAGAAAGGGAAAGTGTAATAAAGTGCATTGTTTGGAATGTAGCTATGGAAAGAGGTGCAGGAAGTTGGGGAAGACATGTGATGACGAGGATTTTGGAGGATTCGTGCACACTTGACAGTGACGACTGGAGTGTGTGGGGTTGTGGTTGGGATGATGTGATGTGGAATTGGGAGAGTTGCAAGCCCTGTCTGTGTAAATTGAATCAGGAGATTCTGTTGATATACACAAAAACCATGTGAAAGAAGGGAGGGTCCCTCCTATCTTTACTGACACAGGGTCAGAGCAGGGTGTAATAAATGATTTGTATTGAAGGTCTGGACTTAGGAGCAAAGGAAATGGGTAATTGGGTATTGACAAACCAGCCCACAATTCTACCCTGTAACCCTCTGGGTTGTAATTTGAAAAATTGGAATAAGTTCGGGGAAGATCTGATAACTAAATATTAAATGAATAAATATTGTAATCAGTGGTGGCCACCTTATGAATTGGAGAATGGGAAAATGTTTTGTTGCAGTTTAATGTTATCTTACACTTGATGTTGTTTTGTTCCTGACTTGGTAAACGAGATGAGGTTTGTTTTAGGTTTATGCTTTTATGACATTGTATAGAGATCCAGGTATTCAGAAAAGGTGTAAATTCAGAGGATTTACATGTTGATGCCATATATTAAGGGGAAGAGGGAGACCTTTTCCCCTCCAACAGATTTGGACTTAGCCTGGTAACTTTCCACCACTAGGAAAAGATCAATGTGTTTTTAGTAAGCAGAAAGGGCACTGAAAACTAGAATGCCTGCAATATCCAGGGCAAGTAGAAAACCCTCAAAGTGGGGAGACCCCACATTTATCAAGATTTAAATTGACAAGGACCAGGTGATAGCTTGAAAGAATCCCCAACAGAACTCCTGGTCACAGTAAAGTTGGGGAGCAAAAAGGTAGAATTTTTAATACATACAGGACCAACTTGGTATTGAACACATGTAAAGGAGTTTTGAGTAAACAAAACATGCCTATGTTTGGAGCCACAAGGAAAAAGGAAGGAAGTAAGACCATTCTTCCTGCCTCTCAAATTTGTAATTGGAAAAAGAGTTTTAACTCATAAATTTTTGTATATACCTGAATGCCCAATGCCCTTAGTAGGAAGGGACATACTGAGTAAATTAAATGCCCACATAAAGTTTGAAAAGGACAAATTCAAGTACTTATACCTGAAGAAAAAGCCCTGGAGGAGCAAGCATTTGTGTTGCAGGAACAAGAAAACCCAGAAGATATAACCAAATAATTGGAAAACGCAGTAACTCCTTTGGTATGGGCTGATGGCACTCCTGAAAAGCCACGAAAGTGGAACCAGTAACAATCCAGTTAAAGCTAGGCACCAAACTGGTAAGATGAAAACAATACCCTATTAAATTAGAAGCCAGAAAAGACTAGTGTCAATTATTGAAAAATTTATTAGCTTTACTTTGAGTGCTTGTCATGGTTTAGCTGGTTCTTGGAAACCAGGCAGGAATTTTTTCCCTTCCCCCTGCTATCAGGTGAGCACTTAAGAGACACAAAAGAACTAGCTCCCTTGTTAATTGCCGGAACTTAGTCTCCTAGGAAACGGGGGAGACAAGGGGTTACTGTTTACTTTTTTCTCTCATCTCCTGGGAAACGGGGGGGGGAGGACTTTGTGGGTTGGCTGTGGCTGGAACAAGGTCAGAATGGAAGCTTGGTGGTTCTCTCTGACCTCAGCCGCTTGCCAACTGCAGGCCCTGTTTAGATTCCTCATCGGAGAGGAACTGATTTTTCTGGAGGTTTTTTCCCTTTTTT
>NW_020956788.1:31385-33765 GCF_003031625.1 Empidonax traillii | reverse complement strand
TTTTTTTTCCCTGGCGGTGGTCCTTGTGTACATGGGGAGGAAGAGAGAGGACAGTGCCGAGCCATTTGACCAGTCGGAGTAAGTGAGGGATCTTTTTTTTCATTGGGAGGATTTTCTTTTTTTGTTGTTGTTTCCCTTCACCCTCTCCCCTTTCCCAGAGTGTGGGAAGGGAAAGGAGGTCCAGTTTTATTTGGTTGGTTTGGTTACTCCGGCATAATCCAGTGGCACAGGACACTACAAACTCTGCATCTCCAGTGATCCAATAACGCCACCTGGTGACTGGCATAGGACATTACAAACTCTTAACCAATGGCACCACCTGTTGACTGTGGTTGAAACTGCACCAAAGGGCTCAAACTGAACTTTTTGGGTTTTTTTCCTTTGCTTGAAGGGGATTCTTTGTGGGTATAGGAGTATTGTTTGGTTGTTTTACTGGTTTTTTTGCATTTTCTACCAATACACAAATACATTTTAATAAAAGGCTGTTATTTTTTTCCTTGTCAATAATTTGTTTTCCTTCAATCGGAGGCTCTTAATTTCAGATTTGTAATTGCTTAGAGGGAGGAGTTTGGGTCTTTTCTCATAACTCAGCCTCAACAAAACACCCGTGTCTCATTTAAACTGGGTCATTTTTGTAGGGCACAAGAGAGGAAAAGTGGAAAAGGAATAACTGCCCTTGTGGGACTTTGTGAACATGTAGGCACCATGAAGTCTGGGGTTGTTGCTTTCCTCTGGTATATAATTATGCCAAGTGCCCCTGGTGGTGCAGTGGCTAAACCGCAGCGCTGTCAACGCTGAGATCCGGGTTCGATTCCTGGTTAGGACACTCCCCAGGCAGATGGAGCTCGTTAACCCTGTAAGGCAATCCATCTACATCCTGAGGACCTCGCTGCCACCATCCAAGCGTGCTTGGCCCCGGCAGATGAACCTCAGGATTAAAGGGTGGGTTCAGTTCCGCGCACACTGTGTCTCACCTAAAAAATCCAATGCGCAGGTTGGAAGGTGTAAAGACCTTCCCCGGTTCTTCATTCGTGAAGACTGGCCATTATAATTATGCCGAGATCTCTGTATCACCTGTTGATGTTTCTCAGTTCAGATACTATGACACTTGTTGCAATAAGTATGTTGGAGTTTTTACATTGGTTTTATGACATAGCAAACTCAGCACCTGTGATTTTCATTCGGGATATGTTCTCAAGGATATATTACTGCTCCAACCTACACTGTTTCCCCTGGGGCTTTAAGGATAATGGCACCCATCCCTATGGAGAAACATAGGGGGATATATTTGCCCAGCCTTTCATCCATTTTGCCTTTGGTTCCAATACAATGGCCTCCAAGAAATTAAAACTCTCTTTAGATGTAAGAGACGTTTTACTTTTTGGCCTTCTGGTGAAAGGTTCTGCCACGGTGTGATATCTAAGTAGCTAGGGCCAGGAATTATCAAGAACAGGCACAGAAATCGACCCCAGTGGTGAAAAACCTCAAACGGCATGGACCATGGGAGGATATGGGTAAATTTCTAGAAAGTTGTTCAATTCCTACAACATGAAAGCTCACTCACAAACAACTCCTAAACCCTACAAAGGTAATGACAGCTGTGAGGGAGAGAGGTCTTGGTAGATCCATAGAGAGGCAGGTGGCAAATGCATGTGGGGTTTTGGCCGTTGCCTACAGAAAGGTGCTCAGTATGGTGCAACCCTCACAGGGAAAAGGAAAAGATGAAAATGAGAGGCCTGATACAAGGAGGACTCTAGATAAGACCAGTTCCAAGGGACCAAACAAGTAAATGGAGGTTGCCCCTATGCAAAAGAGGAAATATAAGACCAAATCGACCTGCCTGGTTGATGATGATGGGGAGGCAGGACCCTCACAGCAGCTAACCCGGAGTCAGAAATCATCATTGAGTCCTTATCGTATGACAACCTCCGGAACTTACGGGCAGACATTATTCGTCGCCCGAATGAACCCATACTGACCTGGATGATACGAGTTTGGGACTTCACGGTGACGGCATTAACCTTGACGGTCGTGAAGCAAGGTTTTTGGGGTCTATTGCCCAGGACATAGGTACCAAGGAGGCATTTGTGAGAGAATCAAAACCTCTGTCTCTCTGGGCACAGCTTCTGGGGGGTGTGAGGGAGAGGTTAATTTACAGAGATTCCTTGCAGATAGACCATTATGCAAAGAGCTGGAAAACCATGGAGGAGGGGATCCTAAGCCTGAGGGAAATGACACTGTTGGAGGTACTTTTTGGAAGGGATGGGCAACCCACCAATGATCCTGACAGGGTTAAATGTACACCACAGATGTGGTGGAGCTTCACACGAATGGGGTCGTCCGCACACGCCAGTTACCTGACATCATTGGAGGCTGGGGA
>NW_020956788.1:13038-31051 GCF_003031625.1 Empidonax traillii | reverse complement strand
ATGGAGGAGGGGATCCTAAGCCTGAGGGAAATGACACTGTTGGAGGTACTTTTTGGAAGGGATGGGCAACCCACCAATGATCCTGACAGGGTTAAATGTACACCACAGATGTGGTGGAGCTTCACACGAATGGGGTCGTCCGCACACGCCAGTTACCTGACATCATTGGAGGCTGGGGAGAAGCGAGAAACAGTTATGTCTATAATAAATAAACTTCGGTTGTATGACAGTATGATCAAAGGACCACTACAGGTCCGCATTTCCACTGTAGAGACATTGATTAATGACCTCAAGACCCTAACTAGAGAGATGAAAGATCAACAGGGGAAATTAAAAGAGAGGATTGAGAGAAACAGTTCCCATGTGGCGTCAGTGAGAACCAGGCGCCCTCCAGCTAGAGAGAGTGGACAGACCTCATGAACTGAGTTGTGGTATTTCCTATCTGACCATGGAGAAAACATGAGACAATGGGACAGCAAACCTACCCATGTCTTGGTAGCCCAAGTACAAGAGTTGAAAGAGAGGAAAAAAGCAAAGTCCGTGAAAGTGAGTGCATTGCCAGTTTCCCGTGGGCAGGGTTCTGACTGGCTAGAAGGTACCTCCCATCAGTATTCACAGGAGAAAAACTGTGACCAGCAGGACAAAGACCACTGTTAGAGGGGCCCTGCCTCTAACCAGGTAGAGGCACGGAAAACTGTGCCTATTGGAATGTTTGGACCCAATGGTCTGGCACATCAGACCCACAAGAATACAAGGCTTTGGATGACACTGGTGCTCAATGCACGTTAATGCCCTCAGGACATGTGGGACAAGAGACTATTTCCATTTCTGGGGTGAAAGGAGGATCTCGAGAGTTGACCGCCTTGGAAGCTGAAGTGAGTTTGACCAGGAAGGAGTGGCAGAAACACCCCATTGTGACTGGTCCAGATGCCCCATATATCCTGGGCATTGACTACCTTAGGAATGGGTATTTCAAAGACCCCAAGGGACATAGATGGGTTTTCGGAATAGCTGCTGTGGAGACAGAGGCAGTTAAGCAGTTGAATTCACTCCCTGGCCTCTCAGAGAACCCTTTTGCTGTGGGACTGTTGAAGGTTGAGGAACAGCAAGTACCAATTGCCACTACAGTAGTGCATTGTCGGCAGTACCAAAATAACCGAGACTCTGTGTGCCACCTGGTGACTGGCACAGGACAGTACAAGCTCTGCATCTCTAGTGACCCAACGTTGCCCTCTGTTGACTATGGTTGGAACTGCACCAAAGGGTTCAAACTGAACTGTTTGGGTTTTTTCCTTTGCTTTTGCCTTGGTTTGTTTTGAAGGGGATTCTTTGTGGGTATAGGAGAATTGTTTGGTTGTTTTACTGGTTTTCTCACATTTTCTGTCAATACATAAATACCTTTTAATAAAGGATTTTTTTTTTCTTGTCAATAATTTGTTTCCCTTCAATCGGAGGCTCTTAATTTCGGATTTGTAATTGCTTAGAGGGAGGAGTTTGGGTCTTTGCTCATAACTCAGCCTCAGCAAAATACCTGTGTCTCATTTAAACTGGTACAGTACTCCAGTCCAAGTATAATACTCCAATTTTGTCAGTTAAGAAGTAACATTCAGACTAATATCAACTAGTCCAAGATTTAAAGGCTATAAATCAAAAAGTGCAAGATGTGCATCCATTTGTGGCCAACTTGTATACCTCTCTAACCTGATCAATGGTTAACTGTGTTGGACTTGAAGGATGCTTTCTTTTGCATCCCATTGGTTACTAGAAATCTGGATCTGTTTTCATTTGAACAGGAAAACCCTAGAACAGGATGAAAAATTCATTTATGTTGAACTGGTTTACCACAGGGATTTAAGAACAGCCTTACAATTTTTTGAAACTAGCTAACTAAGGAACTGGAGGACTGGCAGAAAGAACATGTAACGACAACCCTGCTCCAGTATGTGGATGACATCCTACTGGTAGCCAAGACTCAGGAGGAGGCAATCGCTCTGCACCGTCACCCACAGGCAGCAAAGCCTGGAGACAGAAAGAAAGGAAGCAATTTGCCAGATACCAGAGCCTCAATCTAAACACAAACTCTGTGCCCATGACTGGATGGTGTTGCCTTTGGATTGCTGTCTAAACCCTCGCATGCAGCAGTACAGGGTACAGGACAATTTTTGATATGGACTCTGTAATGTAAAGAAGTCTTTGCTAAATTAAGGCAAGCATTAATGAGAGCTTCTGCATTAGGGATCCCAAATGTAGAATAACTATTTGAGTTATTTGTTCATGAAAGAAAACATATAGCATTAGGATTATTGGTTCAACAGCTTGGATCCTGGAAAATACCAGTGGGATACTTTTCTAAACTACTGGACTGGGTCAGCAAAGGATGGCCTACATGCTTGAGGGAAGTAGCAGCCACTGTACTCCTTATACGGGAGGCTTAGAAGTTAACACTGGGACAAAAATTAATGGTCTAGGTGACCCATGTGGTAACAACTATCTTGGAACAAAAAGGGGGTCATTGGTTATCACCCAGTAGGATGATGAAATAATAAGCAGTGCTGTTGGAACAAGGTGATATCAAACTGAAAGTAACTACAACCCCAAATCCTGCAACTCTCCTACCCAGCTCAGGGAAGCAGAAATGACACACGACTGCCTGCAGACAATTGAACAACTATACTCCAACCAAGTTGATGGGAAAGACCCTCCTTTTGTAAGTTATTGATCTACCAAAACAGGTGTCAGTAATGCATTGCAAGGCACATCAGTTTGGCAATAGTCCAGTAGTCATCAGAAATCAATTGGATGATCAAGCAGCAAAAAGAACCCATCCTGTCCACAACATCCAGACAGGAGATTGGGTCTGCTTGAAATCGTAGAGTGACAAACCATTAAAGGAGCACTGGAAAGGACCGTACCAAATTCTCCTCACAACACACACAGCTGTGAAACTTCAGGGAGGGGAGCTGTGGATCCACTATTCACAAATGAAGAAGATTATGGGACCAGATAAGTGGGAGGTTACCCCCTCTGGACCCTTGGGATTAAAAATTAAGAAAGGACTCCATGAGCTGTACTTAGGAAAAGGAACCTGTCTTATGTAAAACTCAAGTCCTCTCAAGGGGTAGTAGCATTTTTAATTATAAGAATTATTTTCAACCAACATTATTGTCAGTGTTAACCTTGGGTTAGATAGAACTAAGAGATTCCTTTAAAATGGAATTACAAAGAGGGTTGGTATTCTTTTGTTACCTTTTGTCTTGTGTTCAAATTAGCAATATGAAACCTTATTCTGCAATTAATCTAGTCTTTTGGGATTATCTACAATGTTAGTGGTGTAACAGCATGCCTACCTGCCGTGGGCATTCAAGCGAGCGGGAAAGAACGACACATCTATAAGATGCAGATTCAAATCCGTTTTATTATCAGAAGGCTACTCAATATATAATCTTTTGAGTCTTGGACATGCGACCAGGAGCACAACATGCTATTATGATTGGTCAGCACACACTGTCCATGTGCCTCAGACAGTCCAACGATTGGTAGTCTTAAAGCACACATTCCTGGGAAAAGTTTCTGTTATCACCGTTTCTCACACATTGCTTTCTGCTGACCTCTGCATTCCTGCAGCTGCAGACTTGTTCTTGTTTGACTAACGGTCAGCTCCTGGCCTTCTCAGAACCCAGCACAATCCTTTAAAACTGCCAAGACCCCAGCACCTACCATTGCCATTATTGAAAGAGAAAGTATCTGTAAAAGATTGCAAATATTTCCCTTAGGAATTCAATGTCCCAAAGGTCTGGAAAGGTCCCGAGGAAGGCATATGGAAATATATGCAGCCAAACCCATGGTGTTTTTCAAACTAACCAGGGAAAGTTACCATTACATAGTAATTGAAATTGTTCCAAAATATATGATTGCTCCTCCATGGATAGCAAGATACAAACCATAGGACTAGTAACCCAGGCCTTACAGGAAGGATGTTGATGTACATTTGGACAAATACAGTAACTGATTTAGGTGCAATGAGGATAAGGTATCATCTATGGGCCCATACCATATGGGTAAGTGAAGACAGGACTTGGACAACCCACCTGCTGTCGCCGTTATGTCGTGATGGTCAAATAAAAAACACACAAGAAGGTTGATTCAGGGCAACATAAGAAAGGTCTCACTTTATTATTCCCAGCTCCTTTTTATATAATTTTCTAAAAGCAGCAAGCAAGCGACAAGCAAGTAGCAAGCAAGCAACAACATCCCAATTGGCCACTCATCATTACTGATACACTTGGCAGCAATTGTGAGACACCTGGAGACGCCCAAGGACAAGGCTGTGGTTCCCACACACCAAACCTATGGACTCAGTCCCCCCTCGCTCCTCAATTAGCTTGTGTGTAAAACTTACTTATCTTCAAGGCCACACTCAAAAGTTTGCCAAGTCAATCTCCTCTTCCAGGGAGCTAACAGAACAGCTGTTAACCCCTACAACCTGCCAATGACAGGGAGAATGAAACAATACACCTTGGGAATATTAACATTCTCCACTGTGGAGAAAAAGGCCCTTAGAGAACCAACTATGGGGAAAACTAAAACAGGATGATACTGACCAATGGAAACACCTCTCTACATGGACCATTGTAGCTTGGGAACTAGAATCAATATTTAACACTGAAATTACATCATCAAAAAATAGAATTTGGTTAGATAATAACAGGAAAAGTGGCCTTATCCAACGCCACAAGAATGGGACTGCAAGACCTAAATATACAACTTCAGACCACATCAAAATTACTTTTGTCAGAGACTGAAACGGTTAATGATTTACGCATTCTAGGATCATCAGGGGACTTTTGCAGGTTGGAAAGAGGCAGCTGTTGGCCCATCAAAGCCCATCCCCCCACCAATCCTGAAAGGTGGGAAAAACCCTTTTTTACCATGCCCCTCATAGGAACTCTGCACAGACCTGGGAGACATTGGAGGCTTGTGGCATGGCCCATGACACTATCCATGGATATAATAACTCATAACTACTTTGAGTGTGGGGGTTTCTCTCCCCCACCTCCAACAGATCAAGACCACCACTTCGACTGACAGACATGGAAGCTGCAACTAACAAGTTTCATTGCTGGACCCCATGGGGAGTGACTATATACATCATTCCACTCTCATCTTTTCTTTTCCTTACTCTCCCTTACCCTTATCCTGTCTTTCCTTTCTCTCCCTTATGCATTTTCCCTAAAGGTTATCTTTATGCCATATTACTATAGATGATAGATATAGATGATAACACCCAAAATAGCAACATACCTGTTTACCTTTGAAACAAGATTGTTCGAAAATAAACCCTTTATCTATATATTTTCAAACACTGATTATTCAGTGTCGTTTCACTCTAATCCACACCAAGGGATTTATTAATAAGAACCTGGGTTATCCTCCCCCCACTTCTGGGGCAGGTCGTACCAACTTTAGCTTTAGACCTGTTACTATTGCATGAATTAACTGATAAAAATTGTTGTGTACACATACCCAATGTAACTAAGGATTTAGGTCAGCAATTGGACAAGATCAAAAAAGTAGTGAAATCTAGTAGAGTTTTAAGGACTGCAATAGAAGGTGGATGGCTAAGTAAACTCTTGCAAAGATTTGGATTCTCCTTAACAGGTTGGCTTTTTAGCCTCTTTCAAGGTGAGGTTTATGTATTAATTATTATAGTGATTTTTTGCATTGTTTTGTGTTAAACAATTGATCGTGTGTGCAAGTACTAAAATACTTTATTTTAGAAACTACATTAACTAATTAAAACAAAGTGTGGAAGTTTTAAATAAAATATTTAAGGGGGGAATTGATGTCTTCAAGTTGAAACCTGTCCCCAGGTTGAATTTTCTCACCTTTCGTAAATGTAACTAATGTCTTCAGATAACTTCTACAATAGAAGTTGTTTAATTAAAGAAAAGAACTTTGTGTTTCAAGCATTGAATAAGATTACATCACACAAATAAATATGCATTAGGTAGGCAGAGAATATGTATTAGATGATTAGATGTTCATGTGAATTTTACTGTATAAAAGATGTAACTTTTTACCCCTTGGCGTCCTTATTTGTGGAAACCTCCATCTTGCACCCTGCACAGAATAAACAATGTCTTCTTTCTAAACTAGGTTCTGTTTCTGTGTTTAGAGAGCTCCTAAAATCAGTAACAAAAAGATGTCCTCAACTGCCAGAGTATCATTGCTGGCATATTCAGGCTCCTTGGCAAGACTGGGTTTATATGCGTGATGTTCTGGTATCAAGAAAATTACTGAAACATATAAAGCTTCTATTTAATGTCCTGAAGAAATAAAATTATACCAGAAGTGAGGTAACTCCTAAATGGTCATAGCTACCTGACTACATACAGGAGTAGGACCAACCCCACAGATGAAGTTGACCCAGCCTGTAGCTTGTCCTAGGGCTATGGGGTCCCTGAGGGGCCCTGGGGAGAGTGGCTGCAGAGACTGTGGGCACAGCCCTGTGGGCTGTCTGCATCAGAGGGGCCAGTGCCCAAGGCCTGGAGGGACTGTGAACTTGTTGAACTGCAACTGCACTGTCGTGCTGGAGCACAGAGGGAACAACTTCTCCAGTGGATTATTATTTAATCTTTTTTACAATGAACAAATACAATCTGCAGTGTAGTCGCATCACACTGTCCAAACATTTTTCTTAGAGCCACAAAATAAGATTTTTTTTAGTGAAAGAAAAAAAATCTGAGCAGTCAACTAAGTTTTCAATAAATAGAGAAATATTTGTTTAAGTAGGCTTCTGTAGGATTAGTATAAACTTCGGCAAGAGCTGGACAGGTGATGTGCTAATGTCCGTAGGAAAACTGCCCCAATGGCACCAGGCGGTTCCCGCTGAGGCTGCGGCGACCCGAAGGGAAGGCGCTGCCCAGTTTCTGCCAGGGGCACGCACCAGGAGGGGGTGGGGGTGGGGCGGCGATGCCAGGCGAGAGGCTGCTGATTGCGCTCCCTCCCTGTGGGGGAGGCGCACTGTTGATGGCATCAGCACGCCGGGCCCAAGCACGCCACTTGTCCCTCCGAGCGGCTCCCAACGGGAGCCCCGGCGACACGCTCAGGGGGGAGGGAGGGAATATCCCGTTGGGAGCACTGGGCAGTTTTCGGCGGCCGCTGGATGGGAATCCTCCGCCGAGCACGCTCTCTCTCTCCCCACGCCGGTTACGGGAAGGAGGACGGCAGAACATGCCACCGACGGGGAGGTTCCGCAGGGACTGGTATACTGTTGAAGGAGGAAGGGCGTAAGCCCTTCCGCCTCTCCCCTCGGTAGACAAGGTGATGATGCAGGGCGCTCCCTGGGCTCTCTCGCAGGTGCCAGATAATCACTCACAGCGACCCCGATCACTGATGTGACCAGCACTGCCCCAGGAGGACCGAGGTGACGAGCGGCACGGACCTGCACTCCTCTTCGCGGCGGCGGGGAAAGGCGCTGCCTACCCCCGCAGGGCTCCGCGAGGTGGGTGGCTCCGAGTGGCAAATGTGTGTGCATGAGCGCTGCACCGAAATGGCGGGGGAAGCGCCCCAGCTCCGTATCCTCCATCTTCCAGGGCAGCAAGACCTTGCCGAACGGCTGCGACAGTGAGCATCAGAGCATCGCTATAAAGAGATAATGCAGGTCATCAAGGTCATAAGCCATAAAACATCCCTGGTCTCCTAAAATTGAATTATGGTAGATTTAAGTCGAGTCAAAAATCTTTTCAGGCACCGTATCATCCGAGAATGTATGAATTATAGGGAAACTATCACTGTTAGAGATAACAGTTTTAGTTGTGAGAATGAACATATATTAACATAGTATTGTGGAATGTATACATATATGATGTAATGAATATGCGTGAAATAGCTAGAATAAATGTAATCGAATGCTGTATCAAGGCACGCAGAGTCTTTGGAGCAAAGACTCAACTCTGTGTCCCAGCATGCTGGTTGCTTTTTCCATATAATAAACTCTTATTTAAAACCTATCATAACTCGAGACTTTGTTTCTCACAAAGCACCTATATCCATGTTATTTTTGGAATGTCACATTATGGTAGAATTCACTGATTAGAAATAAAATATGATTTAAAGATGGATTGTCAAGATAGAGTAAGATTCAGGGGATAAAAACAATTTATTTATTTTTATTTTTCTCTGTTTCAATGCTGCAACACCAGTATGGTTTTGTTTTCCTTGACCGTGATGATGTGGCTAAATGTGTCCTCAATTTAGACAGATGATATCAGGTAAAATATCTGGCAAAATGTGTCTGGCACAACCAGTTACCAGTTGCAGAATGAGGTACTTTTCTCGTTTTCTTAATGCAGAATACTTACACTATAACACAAGGTAGTACATTTTTGTCTCCATTGCTTTCATGCACCCTCTACAGAATGAGAGAGTTGAAGCCAGGTTTAACAGAGTACAAGTATTGTCCCTGAGACTTTCTTTGGTGTGTGCTTTTTTTGTTGTTCTGGGGATGTTTTTTTGTGGATGTATCAGAATGCATTGGGATTGCTTTGCTGCTCCAGAAACAGAAAAACCTATTTGATACTCTTACAATGAAATTTAAGAAAGCATGGCCAAAAAATAAGTCCTGGTACTATTCTCAGTTATACAGAGTAATTACAATGGGATGCATGAAAGAGCCATAATGTCACAGAAGTGACTTATTTATTTTCTGAGTATGAGAATTTGAGGGCTTCAGTTTGGTAGATCTGATAGAATTCAGGTGCCAGATCCAGGTTTTTAGCATAGTTGTACATTGGGATATGTTGAACTCCTGGTGGCAATGATGGCTTCAGAATTATGAGCAGTTACTCTTTTCTGTTCTTCTGTAGTTTAGAAATTGAGGTCAAATTAGTAAAACAAAGAAATATTTGATTATACTGCTCCCTGCCTTCCACCATTGCCACTATGTGGAGAAAATGGTCTGATGTGCTTTCTTTAGGAAGACAGCAAATGCTTTATTTCCTTAAAATATAATCCCACATCAGTGGAACTAAACAATAATGATCTTTCCATCACTGTAAAAGTTACCCAAATATCCAAAATCAAATCCTGGTCCCCTTACCAAAATGGTATCTTACTGATTTCACTGTATGCTTGTATGTAAAATGAACAGTATTTTACTCTGTATCACTAGACAGCTTAAAAAGATCAAGGGTCTTGCCTTTCAAGGGTGAAATAGCAATAGCTTTCTGCCCAATCCTTCATTTTATATACCTAATTTAATGGTTAGAGACAACTAATTAAGCTAAACTAGAGACTTAGCAAAATTAGAGGAAAAATAATTAGGTGAAAATTATGTAAGGGAGGAATATAAATGCTATTGTGAAAAATTGTGTTTACGCTCTACAAGTTTTTAAATACTTATTTGTGTTGAAATGTGGATTGAAGCTTTGCCAGCATATAATGTTTGAATTTATTCTTTGATGGACTTAGTGCATTACATTATATACACTCCTTTCCATGGTGTATTATCACATACTTGAAACTATGTCTCAGTACAAGATAAACCAGGATAAATAACTGCATCTTACAAAGGGTGGTTTCCTGCTGCTTATACAAAGCCTAATTATTTGTGAGTTCTTCATAGTATGGTGACTGGGGCATTTGTATTAACACATGTACCTCCTGAGTTTTGTCTCTCTGGCCACACTTTGTCAGAACTTTCTGCACTTGCATTATCCCACATAAACCCTTGTGCGCCACTGGAAAAAAACTTTATATTTTTTGCAGCTCTACCTAATCCCCACTGAAGTTCTTTCATCAGTTTAATGTATATGGGAAATCTGTCATAGGTTTAGAATATAAGAAAAGACCACACTAAAAAACTAAACAGAAGAAAACACTGATTGATCATTTCAGTAGAACTGTTAACTTTTTCAGATAATTTTGTGCAGACTCTTAATTTGATATTACAGCCTCTGATTTGTTCCTTAAACAAAATACATGCTTTAAGTTACTAAAGTCTGTGAGAATTAAAAAAAAAACACCAACAAACCAACCACAAGATATGGTTCTTTTTAGCCAGTTGTCCCAGTTTAATTGAGACAAGGGTCTTTTGTTGAGGATGGATTAGGAGAAAAAGACCCAAACCTTCTTTTCTAGTAATTATAGATCCGAAATTAAGAGGCTCCAATTGAAGGAAAACAAATTATGGAAAAGGAAAAAAAAATAACAGCACTTTATTAAAAGGTATGCGTGTATTAACAGGAACACGTAAAAAAAAAAAAAAGTAAAATAACCAAGCAATACCCTTATACCCACCAATAATCCCCTTCAAGAACAAAACCAATAAAACCGGCAAAACAGAAAATCAAATAGTTCAATTTTTAGCACCCAGTGCAGTTCCAGCCCCAGTCAGCAGGGGGCGCCGTCGGGTCACTGGAGATGCAAAAATTTGTAATGTCTTATACCATTCACCAGGTGGTGCTGTTGAGTTATCAAAAAGTGCAGAACATGTAATGTTCTATAGTAGTCACCAGGTGGCGCTGTTGGATCACTGGAGGAGTAGAACTTGTAATGTCCAGTACCCGTCACCAGGTGGCGCTGTGGGATCCTTGGTTGTCCCGGGTGGTGATGAAGGAGGGGGGGAAAGGGAAAGGAAACAGAAAGTTCTCCCAATGGAAAGAAAAAAAAACTCACGACTCTCAGTTGGTGAAGATCTCGCGGTGAGCAAAAACCTGCAACCGGCAAAACAGCTGCGCAGAGAAACAGCAGCAAAAAAAGAACTCTCCGACAGGAACAGACAAAGAAGAAAACCAGCCCGTCTCTCCTCTGTGCTGCTGCCTCCCCTCCGGCTCCAGAGCTGAGCTCCAACCCACAAACCCCACCTCTTTCCATACATACACCCTGGCCTTTTTCCCAATTCCTCCCCCTTCGTTGCTAGGAAATTAATGTCTGGCCATTTAGGGCTCAGGCCAACTCCTTTGTTATCTGATGGCCCATTAACACATACACGCAGGAGGGGGAAGGGGAAAGGAAAGACAAAATTTCTTGCTAAAATCAGAACTATGACACCAGTGTACACTACCTGTCATAGGTTTGAAAAAAGATGTTGGAATTTTTTCCCAGTGCCCTGTTGCAGTGGTCTTTGCAGTGTATAAGGGAAAACAGAGGTTTTTAATGTTAAGTGAACATGTTTCCAAAATGGTTTTTTTATAGTCTTTATGCAAACTCACCTTCTTCTTCCCAGGAGTCTCAGTCTTATCTCTGCCTTTGGAATGTCCTGAGAGATACCTGAAAGTTTCCTGCTGCAGGCTATCACGCGAGCGGGAAAGAACGACACATCTATAAGATGCAGATTCAAATCCGCTTTATTATCAGAAGGCTACACAATATATAATCTTTTGAGTCCTGGACATGCGATCACGAGCACAGCATGTTATTATGATTGGTTAGCCTACATTGTTCACGCACCTCAGGCAGTCCATTGATTGGTGGTCTTAAAACACACATTCCTGGGAAAAGTTTCTGTTATCACCGTTTCTCTCATATTGCTTTCTGCTGACCTCTGCATTCTTGTAACCGAAAACTTGTTCTTGTTTGTCTAACAGTCAACTCCTGGTCTTTTCAGAACTCAGCATATTCGTTTAAAACTGCTAAGGCCCCAGCATTTCCCCCCTTCCGTTTAAGCATAGAATCAAAGCTACGAATAATACAATCCTGAAGACACCTAAAAACACACAGAATAATAAGTAATAAAACTAGAATGAAAACGAGTATAGACAGCCCTTGTTTAAGTATATCTTTTAGCCAACCTCCTACTCCCCAAGACGCCAACCAGGCATCCAATCCCACAGATCCTTCTTTTACATGATGCATGCGTTCCTTAAACTCTTGTAACTGTTTGTGTATGCTCTGTGAATGATCAGATAGATTCCTGCAACACATTCCCTCAAAATCCTGACACCCGTGCCCATGGGCTAAAAGCAGAAAATCAATGGCTGCTCTATTTTGCAAAGCTGCATGTCTTAAGCTATTTAGAAACACACGCGTAACCCCTTTTTGTATTTGTGCTAGGAAAAATCGCCTGGGTCATCCTTTGCTGGGCCCTTTGCAAACACGACACCAAACATGGCAACATTAGTAGCACAACCACAAAAATAGATAACAGAAGCAAACCTGTCTTGACCATAGGCAAAAGCCATTCTGGTAGTTCCCATGTACCAACAGACCATTTAGTCAATTCTGACCAGCATTAACCTGCAGCTCTTTGATTCTTGCTTCCAATCATTGAAGGCTAGCATGCATCAACTTACCATAATTAAATCTATATAATACATCCTCTTAAAATCTTAACACTTATAAAGTATTTAAGTTCACACACATAGACATCTACACAGCTTTTTTCACTCATACAGCTTTTTTCCAGTCATTCAGAAGGTGGCTACCTCAATCCACTCCTCATTCACACATAGCTGGGATTTTTATTATAGTTTTGCATTTCAACCACAGATCTCAGATCCCAGTATTACTGGCTGTGTGCTTCTCAGTCTGCCATCTCTGATGGTCATGTTCAGTAACTCCACCTGTCCTGAAGAGGAATCAATACAAGGAACAAAAAAAACTTAACAAACCTATATGAGATCCATTTTTGATCCAGCACCTGTGCATGCACATGCATATTCTCCTCCTCCTATTTTCTTGTATTTGAAAATATGTTTGGCATGTAAAAATGCTTTCTTGACAATAACTTGCCCCATGAGTAAGCTAGCCCTGCTTTAGAATCCCAAAAGTTATGCAGCATAACAGAAATAATGTTAGGTGAACTGAAAGAAGAGAAGAAAACCATGTGTGTACACTTTAAATTCCCAACTGAAATTTACCTTAACCTGATGCTAGGAAGGGGAAAAGCAAAATCTGCAATTACAAAATCACAGTAACCAAGTAGCCAGGACCAATCATAGATCTCTTAAACTTTTAACTATTCCTCAGTAAGTTCCACTTCTCTGTCAACTGTGACACTGTGACAAACTCAGTGAAAAGCACCACCAGCCATGCACATGGAAGTTCTCTTCAAAGCTCCTTTTTACCCCTTTTTTTTTTTTTTTTTTTTTTAATCAGCTGTAGTTTTAGCAGTTTTGTCACACTGCAACACTACAAGTGCCGAGCCTTGGGTCCTCCGAGACACCCTCAACACAGGCAGTGGCCCCTGATGGTGTCAGGGGGCGGCCCGCCCCACTCTGGCTCGGAGACCGCAGTGCCCCAGCTCCGCAGCCGTTGCGCAGCTCCATCAACAGCGGCTCCGCCATCACTCTGCTGCCAGCACGGTTCTGCCTAGGCGTCCTGCTCTGTGCTGGTCCTCCCTGCTGGTGCTGTGTCCGTGCTCTCTGGATGCTGGTACCTCCGATGTTTGGAATGCAGTCAGCTCTCAACTTCTGTCCGTCTGCCTCTTTCAGTCGCTTGCGTTGTTAACAAAAAGCTTCACAAACCGTTGCTATCAATAGTTCAGTTAGTTTTAAGTTGTTATCGTAGCAGATACAGATGAGAGCAGTCAGACAATTTTGCAGGGGGTCCGCGTGAGGAAAAAAATGAGAGCTCAGCCACAGGACCAGAGCTGGTCAGGCCGGTGTTCCACAGCGGGTCTCGAACCTGTGGCCCTGGGAGTCACAGTTCCATGCATTACCGAATGAGTTATCCGGGCTCCATTGTAGGTAACTGCGGTCCCTTCGTCTCAGCCCGTCTCCGGCACACACTGCGGGGGGAATTGGGGGGGGGGAAAACGAGGTGGTTTCTATTGCGATCTGAGGCGGCTCCGGTCCCAGCCCTGGCTCCGTCTCTGCTCTCCTGAACCAGGTCATGGCGACACCAACGTAATAAATCTATCAGCGCCTAATACGGCAGCTGAGCGTTAGCCTTGTCAGCTAATTTCATTAGGCTATCAACAACCGCCTGTTCCACTGCTAAAGCAGTTAACTCCATCCTGCTTATCCCTGACTCACCGGTCAGACCGTGCACGCAAACCGCCTTTCTTCGGGCGCTCAGCTAAAGTTCCGCTGACAGCAGGATCCTCGCAGACTCCGCAGTTTGATGCAATTCGACCCTCCCCAAACACGTACGTCGGGGTCACCATATGTTGCAGGCTATCACGCGAGTGGGAAAGAACGACACATCTATAAGATGCAGATTCAAATCCGCTTTATTATCAGAAGGCTACACAATATATAATCTTTTGAGTCCTGGACATGCGATCACGAGCACAGCATGTTATTATGATTGGTTAGTCTACATTGTTCACGTGCCTCAGGCAGTCCATTGATTGGTGGTCTTAAAACACACATTTCTGGGAAAAAATTCTGTTATCATCGTTTCTCTCATATTGCTTTGTGCTGACCTCTGCATTCTTGTAACCGAAAACTTGTTCTTGTTTGTCTAACGGTCAACTCCTGGTCTTTTCAGAACTCAGCATATTCGTTTAAAACTGCTAAGGCCCCAGCAGTTTCCCTATTGGTTGTTAACCCTTTCTTGTCATTGATTGGTTTGTAAGACCTCCTGAACTCCCAATAGTCACTTTGTAATCCCCCCAAGAGCTATTTATGTTGCTACCCAGAACAATAAACTCTCTCTGGCTGTCTCCTCACTGCTGCTGTCCTGTGGTCTCTGCAGGGGCCATGGAGACCGTGTGGTGGGGGGAGGGGGAGGGCACTGTCCCCTCCAGGTAAAGGGCAGAAAGCCCTAATCCTGGAGTCCCCCTCCCTATCCAACTTTAACGTTCACAGTGCCCTTCCCCGCCATCTGTTTCTTCTGGGATGGAGGGGGGACAGTGCAAAGCCACACATGCTGGGTAGCACAGGAGCGGGGAGAGGGGAGGTCTTCCAGGGAAGCGCAGTTGCCGCAGGGACAGCTGGGGAGAGTCCTTTGTTCAGGGGCTTTAGGTTTTGGTCCATGGACTGGACAGAGCGTGGAGCCTGGTTTCGATGGCCTCCTTTTCTTTTCCTGAGAGGAAGTTTTTCCCCCCAGTGGACACTTCACGGAGGACAAGTGAAAGAGAGAGACCAACCCATCTCAAAGTGAAAGAGAGAGACCAACCCATCTCAAAGTGAGGTATGCAGTTTTTGAGAATGCCTTTGGGAGAAAGGACTCTTTCATTGCTGCTTGTGATGCCATTGGCTGCTGGCTGCTGAGGGCACACGTGGTTAAGAGCAGTTGTTGAACTGCCAGGACAGTCCTGCCTTCCCCCTCCCTCCTTCCCCCCACCCCAGGTTGCCGTGGGTTTCTTCCCCCTCCCACCTGAGGAACTGGGACTTTGTTTTGTTTCTTCTGAAAGTTTTTGATTGCACCCTTTGTTGTTTATTCAGATGTTGTTAATAAAAAGCTGGGTTTTTTTCCATTTCCACACTTCCACCTGAAGTTTTCATAATTTCTAAGTTGTAATCTTGTTAAACTAAGACATTTATTGGTGCCCAATGTGGGGCTCGAAGAGAGAAAAGGTGGAAAATAAAAAACTGCCCTTGTTGATAACCATGCCAAGATATCTGTCCCATCTGTCGATGTGTTTCATCTCATATATTAAGACCCTCATTGCCATAAGTACCTTTGAGTTTGTCCATTGGGTTTATGACATGGCAAACTCAGCACCTGTGATTTTCATTCGGGATATGTTCTCAAGGATATATTACTGCTCTAGCCTAAGCTGTCTCCTCTGGGGTTCTAAGGATAATGGCACCCATCCCTATGGAGAAACACAGGGGGGTATATTTGCCCAACCTTTCATCCATTTTCCCTTTGATTCCAATACAATGGCCTCTGAGAAATTTAAACTCTCTTTAGATGTAAGAGATGGTTTACTTTTTGGGCTTGTCATGCAAGTTTGTGACATTATGGTATATCTAATATAATAAGCTAGGGCAAAGAATTATCGAGAATGTGTCCAGAAGCCAACCCCAGGGGTGGAAAACCTCGAGTGGCATATGTTATGGGAGGAAATTCCTAGAAAGTTGTTCAGCTCTTACTACATGGAAGCTCACCCTCAAACAACTCCTAAACCCTACAAAAATAATGAAAGCTGTGAGGGAGAAAGGTTGTGCTGAACCCATGGAGAGGCAACTCCGGAGTTTAGTGGGAGACATTACTCATCGCTCAAATGAGCCCATTCTGACCTGGATGATCCGAGTTTGGGACTCCACTTGTGGGAGGAACATAATGAATGTGTGAGCAATTTATATTGTGTGTGGCACTTTTATAGACTTTTATAAACCTTCACATAGTTTTATAAGTACTATAAGTTATAGGTCCCAAGATGGCTACGGGTGTCTTTTTAAGAACAAAGAAAAATGAGTGGCAAGAAGAAGGTGGAGTTTGTTACAGTAAACTATTGCCCTGTTATCTGTTAATGTCCAATTATAAAGGTATTTGTAATGGATGTTTACAGCTGGACAATAGCCTGTATCCAATCGTATATTTCTTGTCACGAGACCCGGAGTACGGATGCTATAAAACCTCTGAGCTATCCTAATAAAGGTGACATATTTGTGATCTCATAGGTCGTGAATGTATGTCTCAGGTGCCTCCCCACCAAAACGTGGTGTCCGAAAAACAGGGACTACTGCCTTCCTGGAGTGGCCAGGAAGGTCTTAAAAGCAAATTTTGCTGCCTCTCTGCGATTTTAGACGAGAGCAGGTGTTAAAAGTAGCTTGTGGAATCGGGACTTCGAGTTCGCTGTTCGATCAGGACGTGGAAGCGAGCTGGACGAAGGAGGGAGAAGCTGGCTGGAATTCCGGTGACGTTACCCCAGCGTCTGGAATTGAAAATCCGCGGTAAACAATGTTGTGGAAAACTTACCCTGGCCAGGTGAGCAGCCAGAAAAGGGGAAACCAGTGGGGGACCGTCCTCTCAAAAGAGGAGGAAGCGGTGGAAAAGTTTCTCCAAACTATCCTTTATAAAAAGGACTTTTATTATGAACGTGCCACCCTTAGAGGGTTGTTAAAATGGTCCGAGGCAAAGGACTTTATCCCCAATGTTTCTGCTGCCTTTGAAGTGTCTACCTGGGACGCTGTGGGTCGGAAACCTTGGGAAGAGACCGCAAGAGGGTCTAAAGTTGTTAAAAAGTTTCCTACTCTGTGTCGTCTGCTGGTGGTTGCGCTGCGGGAGGCAGGAGCCGAGCAGCGAGTGTCTCTGTCTGTGCGCGCAGCTTTAGATGGTGGCAGGGGGGCAGAAGCGAAAGTCTCCGAGAGTAAAACTTCTGCGGATCAGTTCGTGTTCGGTGCTGCGGCCGCGCCCATCCTAATGGCGCCGAGAAAGCAGCTTGGCTTAGCTCCAGCTACGGCGGGGGGGGCGAAAACCGAAGAGCTTAAGGTTGGAGCGGAGCCAGGGACTGTAACCGTCACTGCGCTTGCGCTGCCCGCAGCCCCCCCCCCTCCCCGCGGCCCCCGCGTTGCCCCCCTCCCCGTGGCCCCCGTGTTGCCGGTGGCAACACCGTCTGGCTGCGCCCCTGCGTCTGTGGGCGAGCCTGCGCAGTCTGTCATCGCAACGGGACCTTCTGCGCCTGCAGCGCCACCTACGGTAACCATCGCGCATGCGTCCAGCACGGAGCCAGCCGTTACGTCATCACCAGCGGCAAGTAAGAATGAAGTGCAGGCACTGACAGTCGCATCTTCGCTGAAATGTCATCTCTCTCAAACTCAAAAAAACGTGAATCAACTCATTTTTCGAAACACCGGGACAGCCCCCGGGACCGAGGGTACGGAGCACAGCGGCGCAGAGAGCGGCGAGAGCGGCGGCGGCGCACAGAGGTCTTATTTCCCTTACGCCACAGTGGCTGTACCCCGGCAGCAAAAGCGGCGTCAGCAGTGCAAGCTGCGACCCTACTCCTGCTTTCTGAAAACAGCAACAGCTATATCAACGCAGAATTTTGACTCCATCGCACTGCAACCCAGCCCCTCAGAGCAGCTGGAAGGGTGGTTGCACAGGAGGAAGCAGCTTCTGTGGCTGCTCCAGTGGGGCATTAGGGGCCCTTGGAAAAAAAAAAAAAAAAAAAAAA
>NW_020956788.1:9238-12229 GCF_003031625.1 Empidonax traillii | reverse complement strand
ATACAGATGGCTCATGCTCAAGGTTTCAGGCTTTACATGAAGGTCAACGTTGCCTTTTGCAGGGACGCCTGCTAATTTTGTGAAGCCTGCTGACCCGTAGAAGATGAAGCCTCTGCTATGGGGAGTTGCATATTAATCGTATTATAACCAAAAACAAAAGCTTCACTGTGTGAAAGCATGTGTGAATGCGGTACGGATGAGGTGGCCACCTTATGACTGTTTGAAAGACAATTGTGTGCAAGAGAAAAGTATTGTGTGGGTTTATATATCCATATATATATATGTGTTTGTAGACTTGCTAATGCATTGCATAGATATTAAGTTTTTAACCAAAGAGTAATTTTTACATTGTAAGAACCTTTAGGTAGAGAATTCAGTGCTCTCTTGTTAAGACATTCATTTTTGTCTCGTCAGGAAGTTGTTGTGGTGCCAGGAGTGATAGATGCTGATGCTACAGGAGTCATCAAAATAATGGTATATACTTTAACACCGTCAGCTTTCATTCCCGCTGACAGCAAAATAGCACAGCTGGTACCTTTCAAGGCAGAATCATGGACTCGAGGGGATCAAAGTTTTGGTTCCACAGGTCCTCCTGAGGTGATGTTAGCCATAGACATAAAGCAGGGAAAACCTGAGGAGAGTGTAGTTGTGCTGCATCCTAATAGTCAGTCCAGCGCTATGACTATGCTTGTTGATACTGGAGCGGATGTTATCATCATCCCCGGACACAAATGGCCTAACACCTGGCCCGTGGTGATGGCACCTGCAGGAGTGAAAGGGGTAGGTGGTGTACAGCAGACATGGATCAGTAGAAATGTGGTAAGTTTTCGTTTTTCTGACGGTGCATCAGTGAGTACAAGGCCCTATGTGTTATCTTTGCCAGTGGGTTTGATAGGTCGAGACCTGCTAGGTCAGATGGGAGCACACCTGGTTACCTCTCCTTTTCAGGAGCGGCCATTGAAAAGCAGCCGACCTTGAAGCTGTAGTGGAGAACAGAAAAACCCATCTGGGTTGATCAATGGCCGCTGAAAGAAGACAGGCTGCAAATAGTACAACAACTGGTTCCAGAACAATTAGATGCAGGTCACATTGTTCCATCTACAAGCCCATGGAATACTCCTATATTTGTCATTCCAAAAAAGTCAGGAAAATGGAGACTATTGCATGATCTACGAGCTATTAATGCAGTCATAGAGAATATGGGAACCTTACAACCGAGTTTACCCTCCCCTACAATGATTCCACATGATTGATCTATACTGATATTAGATCTAAAAGATTGTGTGGCAGGCAAAAATTTAGATATCCTTGTGTTGTTGTCACAGTTAGAACAGGAATTAAGTCAGCGTGGTCTGATGATCGCTCCTGAAAAGATTCAGAGGCAAAAGCCTTGGCAGTACCTAGGTTGGACCATTACATCTAGTATTGTGAAGCCACAGAAATTAACCATTAACACTGACATAAGAACCTTGACTGATGTGCAGAAGCTACTTGGTGACATACAGTGAGTGAGACCTATTTGTAAGATAACCAGTGATGATCTAGCTCCTCTGATGCCTTTACTAGGGTCTGTTGCTAATGCAGACCTCCGGAGAGACTTGTCAGACGTGCAAAAAGCAGCTATAGTTAACATCTCAGGTAAGATAGCTGCAGGGTACGCCTGTAGAATACTAGAAGATCAGCCAGTCCAGTATCTGATTGTCAACTCTGGGGGGAGAAGCCAACATCCCTTAAGTGTCATCTGTCAAACAGCAGTCAGTGTCAGAATTTTGGAATAGGTATTCCTGCCCTATTAGCCCAAAAAGACAATTATGACACGACCTGAATTGTTTGCACACCTTGTCATGAAGGGAAGGCGACGGATTTGTGAGTTAACTGAAAGGGATCCATCTGTAATATTTGTGCCAGTTGCTCAGGGCTATTTGGAGTGGTTGTTTAAGACATCTGAACCATTCCAACTAGCTATGGCAGATTTTAAGGGACTGATCACAAATCATTATCCATCAGAAAAGTTGTTGCCTTTGTTACAACATCAGGTTATTGAACAGCTTGTGTTGCGTTCCAATGATCCTGTGGAGGGGATTACTGTTTTTACAGCTGCTGGAAAGACATCTCGATGTGCCCTGGCAGGGAGGAATAGACTGGAAACGGACCTTACTTCCAGGTGTTACAGGTAACACACTGCAACCCCTTACGGTATAAAGTGTAGTGTGGACCTGTTCAGCCTGCCACGGAAGTGGGCATTGGCTTGGGGATCGATCCTCGTGGTTTACAGGCATTATAACTTTGGCAAATGGATGCCACTCATGTTAATGAGTTTGGCAGGTTGAAGTATGTGCATGTGTGCATTGACACTTTTTCTCATGCTATGTGGACCTCTGCTCATGCTGGAGAAGGTGCCAGATATGTCATCCGTCACATGCATGCATGTATAGCGGCCCTGGGAGTTCCCACAGAAATTAAGACCGATAAGGGGCCTGGTTATACCTCGCAGCGTTTTCACAGATTCTGTTTGGATTGGGGTATTTCTCATGTTACCGGCATAGCTCATTCTCCTACAGGACAAGCTATTATCGAACGAGCTCATGGAGTCCTGAAATCCCTTTTGCAAAAACAAAAAGGGGGAGAAGAGCTGGACAGCCCACATAGCCGACTTGAAAAAGTGTTATATGTTTTGAATTTTTTGCGGTTGACGGGTGGAAGATCGGACCCTCCCATTGTAATTCATAATACTTCTATGCAGTCAGGCTTAGTAAATCCACAGGTAACAGTGAAAGTTCAGTACAAGGACCCACAAACCGAAGTCTGGAAGGGGCCTGCAGAGGTAAAACTAACTGGCAGAGGGTATGCCTGTATTCTCACGGAGACAGGAGTTCGGTGGCTGCCTACACGTTGGATAAAACCTTGGAAAGGGAGTGATTCTGCAGAACAAGCTTGACACTGTGGTAGATAAACTATTCAGAATTACAGAGTTTTTCCAGTATTATTATA
>NW_020956788.1:3665-8692 GCF_003031625.1 Empidonax traillii | reverse complement strand
TGTGGCACTTTTATAGACTTTTATAAACCTTCACATAGTTTTATAAGTACTATAAGTTATAGGTCCCAAGATGGCTACGGGTGTCTTTTTAAGAACAAAGAAAAATGACTGGCAAGAAGAAGGTGGAGTTTGTTACAGTAAACTATTGCCCTGTTATCTGTTAATGTCCAATTATAAAGGTATTTGTAATGGATGTTTACAGCTGGACAATAGCCTGTATCCAATCGTATGTTTCTTGTCACGAGACCCGGAGTACGGATGCTATAAAACCTCTGAGCTATCCTAATAAAGGTGACATATTTGTGATCTCATAGGTCGTGAATGTATGTCTCAGGTGCCTCCCCACCAAAATCCACTAGTGATGCCATTAACCTTGATGCTGGTGAAGCAAGGTTCTTGAGGTCTATTGTCCAGGATGTGGGTATCTAGGAGGTGTTCGTGAAAGAATAAAAGCCCCTGTCTCTCTGGGTACAGCTTCTGGGGGGTGTGAGGAAGAGGTTCATTTAAAGAGATCCCTTGCAGGAACACCATTATGCAAAGTGTTGGAAGACCACAAAGGAGAGAATCCTACACCTGTGGGAAATGGCACTGTTGGAGGTACTTTTTGGAAGGGATGGGCAACCCACCAATGATCCTGACAGGGTTAAGTGTCCACCACAGATGTGGTGGAACCTCACACGTATGGAACCACCCGCACATGCCAGTTACCTGACATCATTGGAGGTTGGGGAGAAGCGAGAGTCAGTTATGTCTATAATAAATAAACTTCAGTTGTATGACAGTATGATCAAAGGACCACTACAGGTCCGCATTTCCACTGTAGAGACATTGATTAATGACCCCAAGACCCTAACTACAGACATGAAAGATCAACAGGGGAAATTAAAAGAGAGGATTGAGAGAAACAGTTCCCATGTGGCGTCAGTGAGAACCAGGCACCCTCCAGCTAGAGAGAGTGGACAGACCTCATGAACTGAGTTGTGGTATTTCCTATCTGACCATGGAGAAGACATGAGACAGTGGGACAGGAAACCTACCCATGTCCTAGTAGCCTGAGTACAAGAGCTGAAAGAGAGAGAAAAAGGGAAGTCTGTGAGAGTGCAGTACTGGTATCCTGTGGGATCTGACTGGCTAGAAGGTACCTCCCATCAGTATTCACAGGAGAAAAACTGTGACCAGCAGGACAAAGACCAGTGTTAGAAGGGTCCTGCCTCTAGTCAGGTAGAGGCACAGGAGAACCATGTTTATTGGACTGTTTGGATCTGATGGTCTGGCACATAAGACCCACAAGACTACCAGGTTTTGGTTAACACTGGTGCTCAATGCATACTAATGCCCTCAGGACATGTGGGACCAAAGACTATTTCCATTTCTGGGGTGACAAGAGGGTCTCAAGAGTTGACTGTGTTGGAAGCTGAGGTAAGCTTGTCATGGTTTTGCTTGTTCTGGGAAACTAAGCAGGAATTTTCCCTTCCCCTGCCGACTGTGTGAAAGGGATGTTGAATAGGCAGATTGGCTGTGCCTTGAGCAATGGACTAACACAAAAGAAGTGGCTGGAAAAGCCACTTTTCATATTGATGGCACTCAAGATTTTGTCTGTCGGGAGAGGTGAGTAGTTACTTTTTACTTTTTTCTCCTCTCTTGGGAAAGGTCAGGGACTTTGTTGTTGCCTGAGTTGGGATGGGGTCCGGGTAGCAGGAGCTCCGAGGTAACTTTGTTCTCAGTCTGGCTGCCAGCTGGGAATTTGCCTGCATTTTCATCGGAGAGGAACTGTTCCAGAGGTCTCCACTCTGTTTTTTTTTTTTTTGTCAGCAGTTCTTGTGCACATCAAAGGAGAGGGAAAGCCATACCACATGACTCAGCCAGCAGGACAGAGTGAGCTCCCATTGGGAAGGACCCTTTTTTTCTTTCCGTCCTTTCTCCCTTTTCCGGGTGAGGGAGTGTCTCAGTTTAAATGAAACAAAGGTGTTTTGCTGAGAATGAGTTATGAGAAAGACCCAAACTCCTCCCTCTAAGCAATTGTAAATCTGAAATTAAGACGCTCCGATTGAAGAAAAAAAAAATATGGAAAAGAAAAAATAACAGCCTTTTATTAAAAGGTATGTGTGTATTGGAAGAAACAATGAAAAAAACCCAAGTCCTCTCTCTCCTCCTGATTGTTATAAGTTAATTCTTCTCTTGAATTTTGAAGATGGCAAAAATACCTGCAGGACAAAGAAATATAGCAAGAGATTTTTATTGCAGTGCTGGTTACCCATTTCCAGCACTGGGTGCACCTCTGAATCATATAAAGAGCACACTGCTGTTTGAAAACTGCGCTTTTTGTACCCTTCGATATCAACTGTTGAATATTCATTTATTGTCTGTTTGTTGCCTTAAAAGGTAATTTCTCTGCTTTGGAAGTGGATGTTACTTTTTGGCTGGTTGCAACATATCTCCCCTGGGCTCATACAGGGGGGTCTTGCATCATCCTCACGTTGCAATCATGGGGTGTCTCTCTGTGTATCCACATGGCACAGAGGAATACATTTTTATTTATAATTTGTTCCCTGTTCCCCGTGGCAAAAGATTCCCTGGTGGTAGGTCCAGACAGGACCCTTCACCTTACAGCTTCCATGGTACGCTTATAAGTTAGTAAATATACAGAAATAGTTCTTTTGTTAGTACCCTCTGATTATTTTAATTTACTTGGAATAAAACCGGTTCCTCTACTTATCACAATTCCCCTCTTTTTCTTTTTATTTACGGTTTTATTACAAGCTTTTTATGTAATTTTTTTTTTCTGATCTTTTGGTTTTGTTGTCATTTGAGTGGTAGTTTCTGTGCTTTTCTCTACGTCTTCAGTTTGCTCGGGAGCTGGACGCAGGATCATGGTCTTTTGGGTTCTCGTACTTCTTGCTGTGACAGTTTTTGGATTCACGGATATGGTAGTCAGTTGCATCTCTAGAAATTAATCTCATAAAACATGCAATTAAACAGGGTAAAACCAACAACTTAGAGACAGTATACAACAAGAAAAACTTCAATTTGTTTTTATCAGGAGCTTATTACTTTCTATTAGAGGTAGTTACTACACTTGTTTCATAGTACGTGTTTTGATAACACTTTTGGCAGTGATCATTGGCAATGACCACTAGCAGGAATATAGTTAAGGCAAGCAAAGGTCTGGTATAACATATACTTCCACTTTCCATGCCTATCGGATTGCCGCTGACAGCAGGATAGAGATATCTTCTTGTGGTAAGTATAGAGGTTAATCTGGTCTTGCCCTCTGATGCTTTATTTTGTGCTTTCTCTTTTAGTTATTATTTTTTCATTGTTTGTTACAGAGATTGGAAACAAATTTCACAGCTTTCATTCAGTAGGTGATACTCATATTCTTTTCAGGGTTATATGACCCTTTGTCATGCACCTATTTTTTTCAATGTTCTAATTTTTGTTGTTACGTTTTGTTTTCTGTGGTGCCACCGCTTTTCACTACTGCTCTTTATTAATGTTTTCTGGCACTGCCCCTTGGCATTGCTCTTTGTTCTTGCGCTCCGGTTATTTAGGCCTTGATTGCCTCTTTCGCTTAGTTATTTACACCCCCTCAGTTCTTTGTGTTTTTGAGAGTCTTAGGTATTGTGGAGCTACCAGAAATGGGAAGGACCACTTTTTTCTGGTGGCTAAAACATGGTATTATTCTCATGACTACTTTTCCTTCGCTAAGGAACGAAGACGTCTCTCCGTTACCGCCCCCCCATTCGTCGGGACCAGAGACGTCTCTCCGTTACCGCCCCCTTGCTAATCTGGACCGGAGATGTCTCTCCGTTAGATCATCATTGTAGGTGAAATTCCACAGCACACTCTAGCTAGCAGGGTAAACTCGACACGAACTTAACCTTTTATGCGTGGTCAAGGACACTCACATTCCAAATTCCTTTGTCAAACCTAAAATTCCGAACAGAGCTCCTTCAACACTCCAATTTTCCTTTTCTGCCTTCACACACCAATCTTTCCCCTTTCTCTCTGCTTTGGCTCTTCTCCTTTAACAACTTTTATCTAGACTTCCTTCACTCCCAAAGACTCTGATAATAACCAGTGCTCAGTCTTTTACAACACTATCTCAACAATTTATTACTCCTTGTTTTCTCCCCCATCCTCAATTCTCTCAAGTTACTTCTGCTCTCTGCCCTGACTGGCACACAGACCCCCTGTTGTTTTAACAATGCTTCCCTTTTCCTCATCAGTCTGTTCTGCACTTTTTCTCACATGTTCAACCAACAGAAACTACCTTGTCATAGATCCCTTCAAAAACCTTTCTATTGTCCCTGCAAATTTTATTTTTCAGCACTCGTCACAAAAATGTCTACACAACATATGTTCCCACCCCCTCTCGTATGCAATGAGAGAGGTTTTAACACTTCAGTTGTTCCAACAAATAATTTGTTAGTAAATTAGTTCACATTTCTTACTACTTAACACATTTTACTTACAAGTTATTCTCATGAGGTTTAAACATTTATACACATGCCACATACAACAAATACACTGTTTAAAAGTGTTAATTGCTCCCGAAAAATCTTGGAAGCTTCTGAGAGTTCCGGGTCAGCCCGAGAGCTCCTCAGCTATTCATGTCCTCTTATCGCTTTATCGCTCTTGCACAGGGGACCCCTGTCCTGCTGCCCTCTCAGGCAAGGGACCCTTCCCCCCGCCACTTCGGCAGGGCTATGCCCCCCCCCCCGCCCGTGCAGTTTTTAGCTCGGGGGACTTTCTTGCCCCTCCGCCATCTCTGGTGGGGATAAAAAAACCTGAAACTTTTGTGTTAGGTGGCTGAGGTTTCCTGGGCTCCCGTGTTTCGTGACTGGGACTCCCTCTGTTTGTTTTTTTTTTTTTTACAAGTCCCTCAGATGGTTGGGAATTCTTTATCACTCTGCCTGCACCGCTCAGCGCTGCGCCTGGACTCGCCCCGCGCGCGCCCACGCAGGCCATTCTGGCGGGGGTCCCGCCGCTGGCCACTCGACCCTGACACCGCGCGGACCCCCCCC
>NW_020956788.1:0-2967 GCF_003031625.1 Empidonax traillii | reverse complement strand
CCCCCCCCCCCCCCCCCCCCCCCCCCCCCCCCCCCCCCCCCCCCCCCCCCCCCGGGCTGACTCCACCGCACCGCCTAGCCCCAGTCACGGGCCGGTCTCGCCCTGGACGCCAATACATTCTCACCTCCTCCTGACTTAACATCCCACGGCCCCCCCCGTGAGGGAAACCCTCCACACATTTTCTACCCCCATTTCCCCTGGGTGCTGGGAAAACTTTTCTTGCAAATGTACGTGTTTTAGTATGAGGCTCATTATTGCTGCCTATTACTGTTTCAGTCTTAATCAACAGCTGCAAAGAAACTCTACGACAATCAGAATCCAACCAATCCACAGATTCATCATCTATCACCTTACATCCCCCATCTTTTTATGCTTTTTATTCTTATGGTATGGAATATCCCTTTGGTCAGCTGGAGTCAGCTGTCCTAGCTATGTCCTCTTCCAACTTCTTGTACCCCCCCAGCCTATTTGCTGGTGGGGTGGTGTGAGAAGCAGAAAAGGCCTTGACTTTATGCAAGCACTGCTCACCAATAACTAAAACATCCCTGTGTTATTAACACTGTTTTCAGCACAAACACAAAACACAGCCCCATACTAGCAACTATGAAGAAAATTATATCAGCCAAAATTAGCACATAGACATCTGGGAAAATGTAAAGAAATAATTTGTATTTTCAGCATTAAAAAGAGACTTTCTAATCCTTTCTGTGCTGCAACTTAGAAGAAAAGGTAATAAAGCTTCTAAAGCTGGGGGAGAGAAATTTGCTGATCCTAAGACCAACACTCTTTTGGTCTTTTTTTTTTCAAGATTCAAACCATGAATCTCTTTCAGTCAGGAGAAGATATGGTAACAGCAGAAACAGCAATTGCACATGGAACAGATCTGGCACATGTTCTAAAAAGAGTGAATTATTTAAGATTCAGAATGTTTCAGAGATTTGGAAAGGTTTAGCAAAGCAAATTAGTAGAATCTAAATGCAACAGGAAAGACTTCTTTAAGGAAGTCAAGCTTATATATCTAAAACATTATATCTTTCAAAGGATTAAGAGTCTCCTTTTTCTCCTTTGTAAAAATATGCAAGTTCTCATGATGCTAAAACTGACGACAGTTTGCTTGAAACCTATATTTTAAAAAACCCAACAAACAAACCCCACAAAAAACAGCAGAGGTTGGAACACAAAGGTTTTCTCAAGATTGGTTTAGAAGAAAACATTGTGGTTGGATGACTTTTCCACTTACAGTCAAAATAAAACACAGAAAGTTGAAGAGTTCAACCAAGGAAGAAGAGAGGAGAAGACCCTAAGGTGAGGCCAAAGAACAGGAACAACCCCCGTACATCTTCTCTAAAGACAACTCCACCCCAGGCTCCCCCTAACCCCCCCCCCCATTATGAATATTATAATTAGATGTCGGAACCTGATGAATATGTACATAAAATGTTGCAACCCCTCACAAAAATTGTATAAAGACTCTGACTTCTCACTCTAGTGCTACTTTGTCCGATGCGAATCAGGGCTCTCCAACATTGTATGCAATAAATGCCTTTGCTGTTTAAAGACACAAATTCGTCTCTAAGCAGTTTTCTGTGCTCTTTTGGCATGAACACCTCGTGGAGAACGACCGAGAAAGAGAGGCTAACCCATCTCAGAGCGAGGTATTCTGCTTTCAAGACTGCCTGTGGGAAAAAAGTGACTCCTTCATTGCTGGCTGTGAGCACACATGACTGTGAACAGCTTTTGAACCGGCAGGACAGTCCTGCCTTTACCCCACCCCCTCCCCAGGTTACCACAGGATTTTCCCCCCCCCGTCCCCCACTTGACCACCTGGGTTATTTGGGACTTTGTTTTATTTCTTCTGAAAGTTTTTGGTTGCACCATTTGTTGTTATTCAGATTTTGTTAATAGAAAAGCTGTTTCTTTTCCTTTTCCACACTTCCACCTGAAGTCTCTTAATTTCTAAGTTGTAATCTTGTAAAACTAAGACAGTCACCTTCTCTCTGGTCAGTTGACCTTGGCTGGATGCAAGGTGCCCACCAAGCTGCTCTATCACTTCCCCTTCTCAGCTGGACAGGGGAAAGAAAATAAGATGGAAGAAAACTTGTAAGTAACAAATGCCCCTCCTTCCTCCTCTTTCCCTTAACTTTTTTATGTGAGGTGACATCATGGCTAGGCTTCGTGAACGAAAATTTGAGAAGGGCTCTACCCACACTTGCTGCAAGTGCGCTGATGGCTAAAAAGGCCAATGTGAGATAGGCAAGTCTGGTTGTGAAAGGCACAGCAGAAAGACTCCTTAGGTGATATCAACAAGACACAATTCTTTCTGCCTTTTCTTTTCTCCTCGAGAGTGATCCTGTATGTGTTCTCAAAAGAAGCAGCAGTGTTATAGATAGTGTGTCTCCAGACCTCCCAATTGGAGGCCAGAGTAGACCATTGGTGATGATCATTGTGGCCAAGGCTGAGAGATTGTTTCAGGCAGTCCTTGTATCTCCTCTTCGGGGCTCCTCTCTTGCAGCAGCCAGTGGCAAGTTCCCCATAGAGCACGATCTTAGGGAGACAGTAGTCCTGCATCCTGGAGACATGACCTGCCCAATGCAACTGTGTTCTTAGCAACATGGTCTCAATACTTGTGACTGCTGCCTGTTCAAGGACAGACATATTGGTCACATAATCCATCCAGTGGATGTTTAGGATTGTATGGAGGCAGCGTTGATGGAAGTGTTCTAAGAGATGCAAGTGGTGGTGGTAAATGACCCATGATTCAGACCCATTGTCATAGTTCTGATTTTAGAAAGGAATTTTTCTTTCCCTTTCCCCTTTTTTCCCCCTCCCCCCCCCCGCATGAATGCTATTCAAGAACCATCAAGTGAACAAAGGAGTCGGCCTGGCTCTTAACGACCGAAAATTAGTCTCCTGGCAACGACGGGGGAGGAGTTGGGAAGAAGGCGGAGTTGGTGGGGAGCTCAGCTT
>NW_020956787.1:136767-139042 GCF_003031625.1 Empidonax traillii | reverse complement strand
ACATGTGTCTCCTGTTTTAGCTGTAAAGAAACAATCTGACACTTTGACATCTTAAATAAGAACAGAAAGCATATTTTCACCACATTAATTGGAGAAAAAGTCAATCTCACTGCTCAGAGAAATGAAACAAGATATTTAAAGTTGCAACTTCTCCATTAACTGTGGATATAATTTGGGATTTGCAGTTAAGCAAACAGTACACTGAAGTTACAGCACTCCTGGGAAGATGGACTCACACTTCTGATGATTGTATTTTGGAAAGGCTTTGTGTTGTGTTTATATTTTGGGAGCCACAGTGAAAGAAGAGAATTTATTTTGAGTCAGAGCAAGAGCTGCTGAGCTCTGATGAAATATGCATTACAGTGTATACTTGATATTCACTCCCATTTTTTTGCTATTGTTGCTGTCAGGTTTTCCTGGAGCAAGGACACATCTAACAGAACCACAAAACAATAGGCTGCTTCAGCAGTCAGAGTGCAGGTGCCTTTGAAGAAAAGTCTATGGGTAAGATCTAGGTAGTTTCAGAGGATCACCTTTATTTCTCTCTGTTATACCAAGTATGAGGATGGACAGGTCACTCCTGGTAGCAGGTCAGTGTCTCATGACCCGGCCAAGTGTCTTCTGTAGGTGCAGAGAAGGAGAGAATAAAGAACTGATGATGTTTGGATTCTGCATCTGGGGGTCCGTGTGAACAAGGAAGCCATCAGTAAATTTTTCTCCAAGGTCTGTTTTGAGAGGAACACTAATAGTCAATAAGAATTTCCAAAGTGTGTTCACACCTTGACTGATGAAGCCCCATCCACATATCCACAGTATGAGCTCTGGAGTTTGACCCTCTGTAGTTACCAGGGGACTGTAAAGGCCACAGAAATGGCTCACATGGCTGTATGTGGAAGCTGATGGACTGTGCTCACTGCTGGAGAGCTGCTGTAGAAATGGGGAACTGAGAATAAAATAGTTGTTAGGACAATGAGCACTTCCATCCTGGCACACTGAGGAATACTTAGGCTACTGGATGCTCCTAAAATCTACATGTAAATTAAGTTCTTGGAGCTAAGTGTTGACTGCAGCTGCTCAGTCACGATCCTTACTGGTGGCATTATGTTCACCAGTTGGAGGCACCCCACATATCCCATAGAATTTTCAATTTCTACCAAAAATTACGCTAACCTACGGCATAAGAAAGGCAGATCCTGAGTTGCATCCTCCACCCCTGGTGCCCTGACCTCAGTTTTACTTTTGCAGTTGTTTGTCCTGACACTTTCCTCTTGGAATACATCTTGATCAAAGAAGTGGCTTCATTTGGCTGCAATGCAAGTGATTTGATCACTGAGAATGAGAAACTTGGTTCAGTTGTGAAGGTTGTCCATCTTTTTCTCTCAATGAAAATTCAGTTGGAAGACTTGGTTATACAGTTTTCTGTAGCTCTCCAGCACAGAACAACAAACTCCTTGGATGCTTGAACAATTGATGTATCTTCCTGCTCTGCCATGAAATGCAGTGACCTTTTTTCTGACAAAAAAAATTAAAATATAAAAATGTTTCCATTCATATATTGACAAAATCTGTGAACTCTGGTCATTCAAATATTTTATTGGGCATTACAGACAACACAGCTTGTTGTTTGTGTGTCCTTTTCTTTCAATGTCTTTGTACTGTTTTCTCCGTGTTTTTGATTCTCACAGAAAACTATAATTTCATTGAGGCGGAGACTTGATGCTCATGTGTGTCAAACTTCTTTAATCTTGTCCAAGATTTCAATGAAACCAGAGGTTTCTTTTGTGTTTATTTATCACACAACAGATAGTAATATCTTATTGTAACAATTATATTTCCCCTCTTTTTTATTTTTATGGTTTTTTATTTTTTGCCTGATGTTTGAATGACCTGCAATAAACTTCCAGGAAATTTCTTTTATAGAAAAAATTTAGAGCATTTTGACCACAAGTTCTGTGACAAGATAAATAAGGCTGGGCTGGATGGTGCTTTAAGCACTCTGGTCTAGTGGAAGGCATCCCTCCCCTTGACAGGGGGAGGAATGAGATGATCTTTAAGGTCCCTTCCAACCCAAACCATTCTAGGATTCTGTGATGGTTTTGGTCTAGGCCTTCCTTGGTGACCAGTTTGTAACCAAGGAAGGAGCCAAGTACCCAGTATTCCACACAATTTTTACGTAAACCAGAGTATAAATAAGTCGGAAATTAGAGACCTCGCTCTCTTCTCTTCCGGCGAGGTCTGGGAACAGTGGGTCCCTGCGTTGGTCTCGCTTATCTAA
>NW_020956787.1:134411-136746 GCF_003031625.1 Empidonax traillii | reverse complement strand
CCTGTTTTAGCTGTAAAGAAACAATCTGACACTTTGACATCTTAAATAAGAACAGAAAGCATATTTTCACCACATTAATTGGAGAAAAAGTCAATCTCACTGCTCAGAGAAATGAAACAAGATATTTAAAGTTGCAACTTCTCCATTAACTGTGGATATAATTTGGGATTTGCAGTTAAGCAAACAGTAAACTGAAGTTACAGCACTCCTGGGAAGATGGACTCACACTTCTGATGATTGTATTTTGGAAAGGCTTTGTGTTGTGTTTATATTTTGGGAGCCACAGTGAAAGAAGAGAATTTATTTTGAGTCAGAGCAAGAGCTGCTGAGCTCTGATGAAATATGCATTACAGTGTATACTTGATATTCACTCCCATTTTTTTGCTATTGTTGCTGTCAGGTTTTCCTGGAGCAAGGACACATCTAACAGAACCACAAAACAATAGGCTGCTTCAGCAGTCAGAGTGCAGGTGCCTTTGAAGAAAAGTCTATGGGTAAGATCTAGGTAGTTTCAGAGGATCACCTTTATTTCTCTCTGTTATACCAAGTATGAGGATGGACAGGTCACACCTGGTAGCAGGTCAGTGTCCCATGACCTGGCCAAGTGTCTTCTGTAGGTGCAGAGAAGGAGAGAATAAAGAACTGATGATGTTTGGATTCTGCATCTGGGGGTCCATGTGAACAAGGAAGCCATCAGTAAATTTTTCTCCAAGGTCTGTTTTGAGAGGAACACTAATAGTCAATAAGAATTTCCAAAGTGTGTTCACACCTTGACTGATGAAGCCCCATCCACATATCCACAGTATGAGCTCTGGAGTTTGACCCTCTGTAGTTACCAGGGGACTGTAAAGGCCACAGAAATGGCTCACATGGCTGTATGTGGAAGCTGATGGACTGTGCTCACTGCTGGAGAGCTGCTGTAGAAGTGGGGAACTGAGAATAAAATAGTTGTTAGGACAATGAGCACTTCCATCCTGGCACACTGAGGAATACTTAGGCTACTGGATGCTCCTAAAATCTACATGTAAATTAAGTTCTTGGAGGTAAGTGTTGACTGCAGCTGCTCAGTCACGATCCTTACTGATGGCATTATGTTCACCACTTGGAGGCACCCCACATATCCCATAGAATTTTCAAATTCTACCAAAAATTACACTAACCTACGGCATATGAAAGGCAGATCCTGAGTTGTATCCTCCACCCCTGGTGCCCTGACCTCAGTTTTACTTTTGCAGTTGTTTGTCCTGACACTTTCCTCTTGTAATACATCTTGATCAAAGAAGTGGCTTCATTTGGCTGCAATGCAAGTGATTTGATCACTGAGAATGAGAAACTTGGTTCAGTTGTGAAGGTTGTCCATCTTTTTCTCTCAATGAAAATTCAGTTGGAAGACTTGGTTATACAGTTTTCTGTAGCTCACCAGCACAGAACAACAAACTCCTTGGATGATTGAACAATTGATGTATCTGCCTGCTCTGCCATGAAATGCAGTGACTTTTTTTCTGACAAAAAAAAAAATAAAATATAAAAATGTTTCCATTCATATATTGACAAAATTTGTGAACTCTGCTCATTCAAATATTTTATTGGGCACTACAGACAACACAGCTTGTTGCCTGTATGTCCTTTTCTTTCAATGTCTTTGTACTGTTTTCTCCGTGTTTTTGATTCTCACAGAAAACTATAATTTCATTGAGGCAGAGACTTGATGCTCATGTGTGTCAAACTTCTTTAATCTTGTCCAAGATTTCAATGAAACCAGAGGTTTCTTTTGTGTTTATTTATCACACAACAGATAGTAATATCTTATTGTAACAATTATATTTCCCCTCTTTTTTATTTTTATGGTTTTTTATTTTTTGCCTGATGTTTGAATGACCTGCAATAAACTTCCAGGAAATTTCTTTTATAGAAAAAATTTAGAGCATTTTGACCACAAGTTCTGTGACAAGATAAATAAGGCTGGGCTGGATGGTGCTTTAAGCACTCTGGTCTAGTGAAAGGCATCCCTCCCCTTGACAGGGGGAGGAATGAGATGATCTTTAAGGTCCCTTCCAACCCAAACCATTCTAGGATTCCATGAAGCGTTTGTTTTCCAATTAATTTTTTTTTGTCTTCTTTTTGCAGAAGGTGACACCAGCAAGGGTGAGCAAAGATACTAAAGGTTTTCAAATGCTTCATTGTTTTAAATTTATTAACCCGATTATTGTTTTTTAATACTCTGGAAGACAGGGATGCCCATACCAACCCATGGGGATCTCTCAAACTACCTGACCAAAAACTGTCTCAACCATTTCTGTTAGACCATGTTTTAGAAAGGCATCCAAGTCTGCAT
>NW_020956787.1:114472-134056 GCF_003031625.1 Empidonax traillii | reverse complement strand
CGTTAGTTTTCCAATTAATTTTTTTTGTCTTCTTTTTGCAGAAGGTGACACCAACAAGGTTGAGCAAAGATACTAAAGGTTTTCAAATGCTTCATTGTTTTAAATTTATTAACCCGATTATTGTTTTTTAATACTCTGGAAGACAGGGATGCCCATACCAACCCATGGGGATCTCTCAAACTACCTGACCAAAAACTGTCTCAACCATTTCTGTTAGACCATGTTTTAGAAAGGCATCCAAGTCTGCATAATGAGATGTGGACAGATGGTGTTAGGATGGGGCAGAGACTTCAGTTCCTGACACCTTAAGGAGTTTCTCCTGACTTTCCGGTGGCTTCTGTGTTTTATGCAGGCAGCAAAACCTGAAAGGCTTCTCCTCACAGTCCTGGGGAAGATAAGAGAGGCCATTTCCAACTAATTGTGATCATTGCTGAAACTTTTTAAGGAGCGCTGAATGGGCTTGCAACTTTAAAAAAAAAAAAAAAAAAAAGGGAAAAAAAATAAAAGAGGGTGGGGGGAGAGCAGGGAGGGGGTGAAAAAAACCCTGCTGCCAAATTGTGATTTAAACTGAGATTGGCATCAGCAGACATTTCCACATCAGCCTTTAGCACATCTGGTCCAGACCAAACAAATAGAAGATTTATTCTGTCAGTGAGATCATTTAGCATTCCTTTTTATGCTTCAGAAAGAGCCTGTACCTGTCAGTCACCAAAGCACTCGGCTTTTGGTGGCTGGGCTCTGTTGCTCTTTCTGACTACCCTTGATCTGAGACTTCTAAGAAGGCTTGTGTTCACCCGCTCCACCTGGGAGACCGGTACCCATGCCAAGTTCATTTCCATAGTCTTATAAAAATCTCCTGGAGGATTTCAAACATCTGCTCATAAGTAAAGAAACATTGTCTTGAGATATAACAATAATATAAAGGGCAACTGAACCTTCCTTGCAAATAAAACTGAGCTAATAAATTATTTTGTTTCAACAGTTTTATACAATTCAAACAAAAAAACGAATAGCACTAAACAGGCGCACACACATGAAAAATCAGGTGTGAAGGGGTTTCTTCTAATACTTTCAGACACTTTTTTTTTTTTTCCTTTTGGTCAAGAAGTTTGCTTTTTTTTTGTTTTGTTTTCTGAGCACTTGATGATAATTATTGAAAGGAAGAACTGAGGTGAGCAGTTCCCAATCGGTAGCAGAGGGCCCTAGTGTGGTGCACAGGGGGAGGTTCCAAACTGGAGGAACCTCAGGGGAAGCAGAGAGACTCACAAGAATCTCACACCACAGCAGCTGATGGACCTGGGTGAGGCAAGGAGCAATGGTGATGAAGCCACACACATCTATAAAGGAGGTCCCTTGGGAGCAATATCCACCAGAGCACAGCAGAGCAGTTTGCATGGCAGTTGGCATGGAAAGGTATGCAAGAAGGGCACTGGAGCTCTGTCAGCACAACCAGGGAGCAGTGGTGTCCACCCAGCAGAAGGCCATGACCTCTATGAGCTCTGCACCCAGCAGGATTGACACAGCTCTGCAGGCAAGGCTTCAAGTGGGAACATGCTGTCACCTGAGTGTCAGCTTGCAAGATGGGACCTGCTCTTACCCCAGTGCCAGCCAGCAGAAGGCAGCACAGCTGTGGGAGTTGTGCCTGGGTGGAGGAACCCTTCCAGTTAAAGACAGAGCTCCAGAGGGAGGTGAGGGGGTGGAGGAGTCCTGCAGACAGGACACATGACACAAAGGACCTCTGTGACCTCTCCACCTGGCTGGACACAGTCACTTACGGGACAGGGGCAATGGTGACCTGTTCCTGCCTGGCACAGCAGGCACATCTCTGTGAGTGCCCCATCCACCCAGGTGCCCATGGGTAACAGGTATGAGGCTCTGCAAGTGGAAACAATGAAAGAGAACAATGGTTCATTTAACATGGGTGTGTCACTGAGAGTAAGTCAGATTATACCCTGCATCCAAACCACTTCAATGAAGAATCAAAGATGGGTCATTGTCATAGGAGACTCCATGAGTCCTAATTCTCAAAAGGCCCAATATGTAGACAGGATTCACTTCTTAGAAAAGCCTAATGCCTCCCTGGGGCCCAGGTTAAAGAGGTGAAAAGAAAGCCCTCAGATTATTATCCAGTACTGATTTTTAAGGTTGGCAGCAATACAAGTCACCACAAGAAGTTCAAGGGCAATAAAGAAGCACTTCAGAGGCTTGGGATCACTGGTTAAGGGATCAGGAGCACCAATAGTGTTCTTTATCCTTGCAAACCAAGGAATGATGAGAGAAGAAATAGGAAAATCAATCAGACTAATACTTGGCTCCAAACCTGGTGTCACCAGTGGAATCTGGGTTTTTTAGGTCATAGGTCAGTCTACTACATGACACCAGGCCTGCTGGCATCAGACAAGCACACCTGTGCCAAAAGGAGAAAAGGATCTTTGCACAGCAAGTAACAAGGCTCACTGAAAGACCTTTAAACTAAATTTGAAGGGAGAAAGGGATAAAACCAGGATAACTACAGATAAGCCTAGGAGTGATGTGCTGATGGTTGAGGGGTGGTATGCTAGCTAAGGTTCTTCAGTCTTCTGTCTCCTTGGATGTAGGGGACAGAGATCCATGTGGCAGCAAAGGCACAAAGGTTATTATTGCTTTAGAAACTATGGAAGAACCTGAGAATGCTCATTTAGGAATTAGGGCTTCTCCCCATAAAAGAGTGGCAGGATCAATCCGTGTCAATGCACACAGCACGGGCAACAGACATGAGGAGCTGGAAGACACTGAGCAGCAGGAAAACTGTGATGTATTTTCCAGCACAGAAACACGGTGGGACGACTGGCACAGCTGGAGTGCTGCAAGGGGTGGCTACAAACTCTTCAGAAGGGATTGGTAGGGAAGGAGAGGTGGTGGGGTAGCCAGCCCTGTTTGTCAGGGAGAGTTTTGATGGTCTGGAGCTTAATGTTGGTGACAAAAGGGTTGAGTGTTTATGGGCAAGAGTCAAGGGCAAGGCCAGCAAGGCAGAGATCATGGTGGGAGTCTGCTATAGACGACCCAACCAGGATGAAGAGACAGATGAAATTTTTTACAAGCAGTGAGGCAAAGTATCACAACCGCTGGCCCTTGCTCTCGTGGGGGACTTCAGCTTACCAGATGTCTGCTGGAAATGCAATACAGCAGAGAGGAAACAGTCTGGAGGTTCCTGGAGTGTGTGGAAGAGAACTTCCTGACACAGCTGGTGAGCAAGCCAACAAGGGAAACAAGCTCTGAGCTCACCTCCTCATCAGAGAGAAAATGGAGGCACTTCAGATATGGAACGTGTCAGCTATTAAACAGATTTGACAATAAGCTCCAACAATCTGAACAGGAACTGAAGGCAGCTGAAGGAGCTGAGGGATGTTTAGACATGCAAAATGCAATTACCTGCAGTGGAATTTCAGTGTGATCCTGGAGTTAAGCTCTCTTATTAACAATGAAGGGTCCAGACAATTTTATTATAGTCCTATTTCTGTAGGAAGGTGAATGTAAGGGATGTATGGATAATGTGGAAAAGTAATACTCCTTAGACTTTTTTATATTTGAAGATTAATGATTTATGTGTAGGTTATTTTCATGTCATTAAAAAATTCAGCCTAAAACTCGAGTAATGTATTGCCTGTACTAAAACTGGGTGCACAAGGGTGTCCAAAGATGTTTGTATTGTAGTCTTCTGCTCATGAACTTGTTCCATGGCATGTAGAGATCACTTGTGAATTCTTTAGGGAATTCCAACAACCACAATATCAAACCTCAAAGTCTTATACAAACACTTCTCTAATAAGCATGTGAAAGCAACAATATTGCTTTATCTACCTGAAGTCCTTTGTAATGATCATCTGCTAGAAATCACTAACTTGCTCCCACTAACAGACATGGAGACGTTGCTGTTTAACATGAAATTCCAAGGGATAATGTTCACTCTCTTAATAGTTTTACTTGATGTTATCTCATTGTAATAGACAACACTAATATTTTCATTGAAAATAATGCCCTCACTCAAAAATGTTTCAGCTGTTCCCTTAAAAAAACAGATGCCTAAAAGTGTATAAAAAAGGATCGATTTGCAAATGAAGTCTTATGACTGGGACACACAAACAGGCTGACTCCTTTCTAGAAATGCTTATCTCCACAAACCCCCTTAGTAAAGAGCAACAAGAAGAAATATGTTCATTTAAGGTTAAGATTCATGGCAAGGGCCAAACTCTGAGTGCCCTGATTAGCTGCTGGAAAAGCCAAGGTCCTTCTCTCCATCCTTGATCACGGAGAAACACTAAAGAGATTTTCCTCCTAAGCTAAAATCAACACTAGCCTAGATATCTTCCTAAAAGGTGTGGAATAAACATATTACTAATGCTCTGACCCAGGACTGATGCTGTCAGGATCTCACATAAGCTCAACTCAAGTTATGGTCATGCTGCAGAGATCAATTTGCTCAGTTCAGTGGCTTGTGTAATACAAGAGGTGAGAGGAGACAGTCACAGTGCTCCCTGCAGCCCTTTCCAGTCTATGTGTGAAGCCATTAAAGCAAAAATTATGGAAACTGAATTTTGCTTTCCATTGTTTTTTTGATGGACAGGGTCCCAGATCTTGCCCCATCACTTTTCTCATGTGTTATGGAATTGAGTCACATCACTGTATTTGTCTAAGCTGTTAAATCTGCCTAAGAGGAGCAGCAGTTTGATCAGGTAATGAACAACGATGTAATATAACTGATTTCTTTTCCAGCTCAGCCCTCTAAACTTAGCATGCAGCATCAAAGCCACAAAGGAGACAGTTGATCCTCCTATTGGGTAACCCTTGCAGTCAAGGGAAAGGGAAATGATCAGAGGAGAGGGGAGAAAAAGAACAGATCTTGGCAAAAAAGGAGGTGTGTAAAGAAGAAAGAAAGAAGTTGAATGAAAAGTAGAGAAAAAAAAAAAAAAGGAAGCTTTAATACATGGGGTCATTGCACAAGGTCATTTTAATTGGCCTAGGAACAAAAACAGTGGTAAAATGGCTTTGGGGGAGCTTAAAGATGATGTTAATCCTCTCCCTGGTTTCAGCAGTGTATTGTCACTACCTGAAAACCACACAAGCATCAACAGTTGTAAAACGTGTGTCTTGAGATTTTGAATTATATCAGTTAAATAAGCACAGAACCAACCTATATATATTTGCAGTGCTCAGTCACCCAGTAGTTGAGCTGAGCTTCATATAGGTCTCCTTGGACATTGTTTTGTAAAGATGATCTTTGAGATCTTTTCCAACCTTAATAATTCTTTGATTGTGGAATAGACTAGGTTAGACCAGAGTAGAACTAAAGAGGCCGCTAAAGGCTCCTTGTCTGTCATGGGAACCAAATATTTTGCCTGTGTGGCAGTAACTGAGATAGATAAAGGAATTCCTCTGAAGTTGGCAACCATTTGGATTTTTTTTTTCTTTCATTTTTATTTTCCCTACAGTCAAAAAATTGAACCCTCAAGCAGGGACATATCATGGATTCCTCCCCAGGTTGGCAGAACAGCCCACCAGTTTTCAGCAGTACTTCTTGCCCTGATTTGAAGTAAGGAAAGGAGATATTCTAGGCCAGCCTTGACCCAGGAATCTGAGGAGATGAACCAAATCATTTGAATTGGGGGCCAGTCACCTATCTGCAAGTTTGGCCTCTTATTCCCCTTTTGTACCATTTCACCTGGAATGACATGGGAAAAAACATTTAGAAGAAATGTGCAGCCTTGTGGAGAATCAGTTGTTCTTTCTGAAACTGTCTCACATGCAGCCACTAAGACCAGAACGTGGCTCTGTCATACCAGGCTGCCTCTCCTACAGGGAGACCTTTGCAGTATCTTCTTTTTATTTTGCAATACTGAGTGGACACAAAGGTTGTAACCCTGTGACACTTGTTCAAGATGCCCCTGGAGGTCAAAATACCCAGGCTGTGGACCCAAGACCTAAATCAAAGTAACCTGATCTTCAAAAGCACTAAACTCTGAATAACTTGAAGAAGAGGTCAACTTCTCTGAAAACTAGTTTTCTTTGATTTAAGGGCCTAATTATGGATCCAGCTACCCAATACGAAGCATCTATATGAAAAAGTTCAAAACTAGCTGGGGGAATTAGCTACTGAGATCACATTAATTTCAGCACCTTTGAAAATATCTGCCCCAGGTTTGAAAAATACATTCATAACTTGATTTTTTTTTTCCTTTTCCCCTTTTGCTGCTAATTATTCTTATCTCAACCCCTTTTTTAAAATCCATACAGCATTTTGGAATCTGTGTTAATTCATACAGTACCTCTACACATGGTTCTTTGCCATTTCTTTTTTGTGGTTTTCACTGTGACATGATTATCATCCTCATTGTTTTATTCTCCAATTTTCCTACCTGCTATCCTTATCCATATAGTAAATTCTGTTACATTCCACCCCAGCTGCTGTGCTATTTGTTTTGATAAAGGCAAGTCTTTGGTCCTACACTAACAAGAACTGCAGTGTGTTACTTGGCCAGAGAAACACTTCCAATGCTCCCACCACCTATTCTTTCTTTTAAGTGACAAAATCAGGTTCCCTTTCAGTATAAAGACGCTCAAACAAAGTTTTCTGATTCAAGCTGTCATTATTTGCAAAGTTTTGATTTTGGCCTCAGTAGGCACTCGGATTTTCACGTGTGATCCAACCTATATGTGTGGAGGAACAGGAAAAAAGCAGCGGAGACTTGGAGAAAATGCACCCCAGGTTAACAAATAATTGACTTGCCCGTGGATCACTGCTGTTGGTTTCTTCATTATCCTCCAGCTTTCACTTGGACATGTGTAGCAATCAATAGTCACACATGACACGCCATGTTGAAGCTTATTCCCCTCTTGTGGCAATTAATAAACGAGATTATAACTATCCTGTGCTGTGACTCCTACAGCACAACCTGCAACAACTTATCAGAGAAGGACGGCATGGAAACCAAACCAGAACAATAAAAAAATTCCCCTTTCTCAAAAGCTGTGTGATGTTTCATTTATTTTGTACCGTCCAGGAATGAAATTTCTATAGGCTTCTAAAATTTTCTGTGCCTGGGGAGATCCTCGTTATGTAACATTTATACAGGACTCTTCCCATACACAAGAAATACAAGACATGGACCCAAAGTGACTCAAGAAAAACTCCATAGTTTCCAAATCAATTGTTATTCTTCCTTGCAAACCAGCTAACTAGCGAAGTGATTGACTTTGACCCCTGTGACAAAATTTAATATTTTATATTGCAAACAAAGTTGCTGGAAGTAGTAAAAAACTCCAAAAATAAATGAAAAAAAAAAAATGCATATTTTTTAGAGCTTTTCAAAGACAGTTGGAGGAGACCATATACTTCTAAGGAATTTAAAGAATCATCAGGTTTTAGTATTTCAGTTTTTCCTAATTTTCTCCTCTTATTTCTAAAAAGCTTAATTTTTCAAAAATTCTTTTTGTTTTGTTTTGGTTTTTTTTCTCTTTTCTTCTGTTCAAATTTACAAAATGTGCAGTGAATTAGAACATAGAAATGGCAATCACCTAGGGGACTTGGCTCCTAAGTCCTCATTATCTTCAGAAATGTGTTCCAGTGGTAGTGGAAGCCTGTCTAATTTCATAACAATTTGCTTCCAGCCATGATTTTCTGATTTACACCCCAGTGAGTGAACAGGGGACTAAAAAAATAATTTTATTATCTTTTATAACCACAGATACAATTTAAGAAGAATAATTCTCCAGTAGTATATTCCTCATTAGTCCTACTATTAAGACAGCTTTTTTTTTTTTCAGTTTTTCTTGAATCTCAGGCACCTGAATTTTGTCAGTTTTGGTAATTTGAACACCATGATTTCCTGGATACAGGTACTGGAGCTTATATTGAGATATCTTAGCAGTGTAATTTCTGATATGTTTTTGACCCAGGTAAACTAGCACAGTGCTATGCAATATTTAATCATGATTTCTGAATCAACAAAGGTCATTCTTCATTTCTATGTGGAATTTTGAGGGTTTCTATTATATTTCAAAGGCTAATAGGGTTTCACAGTATGAAAATATTCTGTCATTTGGCCTATGGGCCAGAAAACTGCAAATAGCTGTTTAGTTTACCCATAGAGATGTAGTAGTGTTGCCTCCTGAATTCCCATGTGAAATTCCTTATTTTTTATATTCTTCTAGTGCCCCAGGCAGCAATGGATCTCAGACATGAACACTGCACTAAATGCCTCACTGGCATAGGAAAGCTGCAAAAAATACACAGTTTTCTGTGTCAAAAGAGTATCAGTGCCAGTACACTTTAGCAAAATGAGTTATTACAGGACATCACCTTTTGCCTATTGCAACAATCATAAAATCACAGAATTTTTTTGAGTCCAGCCATTAACCAGCACTGCCAAGCCCACCACTAAACCATGTCCCCATGTGCCACATCCACAGGCCATAATCCGAGTCTCTCTCTTTTCTGGAAGTCATGGCTTGTTTGTGAAGTCAAACTCCAAGGAGTAAAACTGACAACCTCTCCATCTGAGCTGCTGTAACTCAAGCCAAACTTGGGTTTACAGCATGAAACTTGACAGTATAAAAAATTCCAAGGCCTGTAAAAGAGAAGGAGGCTGTGCAACAGAAACATGCATTCATACACACTTACATTCATATATGCAAACAAAAGCACACTTGCTTCTCCTTCAACTTTTCCAAAGCTCTCAATTCCTGTCTCCAGCTTTTGTTCCAGAACCCTCCAAAGTAACTAAACTATAAATGGAGCTGTGAAAACTCAGTAAGCTGGGAGAAGTGCCTGAATTTTGCTTATCTACTTTAAGAGGTTTCAAGAAATATATAGATACTCCACAAAAGCACAGTGAAATTGTGTTGACGAAGGTGTCAAAATATGTACACACAGGAAGGGATAGCTTGAGACAAATTTAGACTTAAAATGGTTTGTTTTCCTGAGGTTGGAATCTGCCAGAACGTTCACTTATCTGTCGTAGATCTGTGATGTTGAATACATTTTACAAGAACAAGAAAGCAATTCAGCAAAGATTGCAGGAGAGACTAAAGTTAAGTGTCATCTAGGAATGACTTCTTAGCCATGGGTCATGGGAGAGCTTATCAATATAATACAAGAAAACATCAGAAACATCAGCAATTTTTAATGTGGGATCAAAGGAGTTTTGCATAAATGCAAGGCGAGGAATTCTTTGAGAAAGAAGAAAAAATGTGTGTGCAAACAGTGCAGCAGGATTCAAAATCTGTCTGTAATGAGGTTGCAGAGGCATAAAATAAGTGAGTCTAGAGGAGGCCACCAAGATTATTAGAGGGATGGAGCACCTCTGCTATGAGGAAAAGTTGAGAGAATTGGGATTGTTCAGCCTGGAAAAGGGAAGGCTTCGGGGTGCCCTAATTGTGGCCTCCCAGTACCTGAAGGGAGCTGACAGTAAAGATGGAGAGGGACTATTTACAAGAATGACAGAACAAGGGGCAATGGCTTCACGCTGATGGAGAGTAGGTTTAGATTAGATATCAGGAAAAAATTCTTTACTGTGAAGATGGTGAGGCCCTGGCAGAGGCTGTCCAGTGGTTGTCCCATCCCTGGAAGTGTTAAAGGTTAGGTTGGATGGAGCTCTGAGTAACCTGGTCTAGTGGAAGACCCCATGGCAGGGAGGTTGGAATGAGATGATCTTTAAGGCCCCCTCCAACCCAAACCATTCTGTATTTCTATGACTCTATGAATAAATGCACAGCTGCACTGGATCCTAGACTAGTGCAGGTTGCAAGAGGCCTCAGGAAGTCCCCAGTCAAACCTTCTATTCAAAGCAGGGACAGCTGTAGGTCAGGGCTTGATCTAGGTGGTCACTCAAAAGCTCTGAGGATAGAGACTGCACAACCACTTTGAGCAACCCTTTCCAGCATTTGACTGCCCTCATGGTGAAATTTTCCCTTTAAATCTTCCTGAATTTCTGTTTCAGCTTAGGTCCTTTTGCTGTCATCCTCCTGTCTTGTACAACCATGAACAGGGCTGTTGTTACTTATCCATTCCTCCAACTACCAAAATCTCTTCTCCCAGCTAAACAAGACCATTTCCCCAGCCTCTCCTCATGGGGTAAATGCTCCAGTGCTGCCCTCCACTGAAGTCACCGCAATTTAATAATGCCTTGCCTATATTGCAGGGACCAGAACAGGTCACATTATTCCAGGTGTGATCTAATAGTAACAGATTATTTGAACAATCATTAAATGGTTTGGGTTGGAAGGAACCTTCAAGATCATCTGGTTCCAGCTTCCCCTGCCGTGGGCAAGGATGCCACACACTGGATCAAGTTGTCAAGTTGCTTGTGGCCCCATCCAACTTGGCCTTGAACATTTCCAGGAACATTGCAGTCAGCAAAGAAAAAAGAAAATTTCAAATCACCTTTGTAAAAAGAGGCTCTCCTGAATTTTACTGTAATTACCCTTGGAAAATACAAAGAGGGAAAATTGCAAGTGAGAACTGAAAATCATGATGCTGGTACTATTCCTGGCTCATTCAATGGCCAAGTATGGAAATGTAAGCAAGTTGCTTCCCATCTGTGCCTCCAAGTAAAATGGGCTTAAACAGCAAAGTTTTCAAGCAGGAAACATAGAGGAACATATGTTTATCCAGAGCATCTTACACCATGTGGAGCAAATGGATTCCACTTTTTGTTACAGCTTGCATAACTCATGTCTACCTGTACATTTAAGGACCAGAGACCTCTGAAAAAAAATTAATAATAAAAAAGGTTAGGTTTGTTCTGAAAGCTAAATTGTGACCTCCTTGGAGCACTGGCTTTGGCCATGTATCTATCTATCTTTCTATCTGTCTATCTATCTATCTATCTATCTATCTATCTATCTATCTATCTATCTATCTATCTATCTAATCTCTCTCTATATATGTAGATAGATATCCTCTTATTTGGCATTTTGAAATTAGTAATACAGTCATTTCAGACACAGGGAACTTGGTGCAAAGACTGTAAAAGGCTGGTGTAAAACAGATGTTGCTTGAAAGTACAACTTCTGCTGGAACATTAGCACTGAACTAACCTTGAGAATGCACTAAATCAACCCAGCTTAGTTTCTTTAAATCACAACGTCTTTTCACACATATACACACCTATAGGTATATATATATATATATATAAATATATACAGGTATATATTTAAAGCCAATCAATTTATTACTGCCACAGATTCCAAGCCGTGTCATTACAGAACTTCATATAAACAGCAAAAATTAATGACTTTTCCTTTTTTTTTTTTTTTTTAGAATTAAACCCTTTTTCTAAAGGCTCGTATTTAGTTAGTAGTTTTGAATTTGGATAGAGGACTGCCTGTTGCATCAGAAGCATGTCTTGTGGAACAAATCACTCACATTTGGGGTTATAAGACCTTCAACAATGTGTTAGTTCACACTGCTGAGACACTTTAGCATTTGGGCTCACGGCCAGGGGGAGCAGAGATAATCCCCTGAGAACAGGACTCAAAAATAGGCATCTACATAGGAGAATAAGTTTCTACATAGGAGAATACATGCCTACACAGAAGACTTTTTGAAAGTATTGGTGAGTACCACTCCTTAATACTTGATGGAAAGAACTAATCTCTTTTAGGTGAATTTTTTCACTATATATATGCACAACAGGATGAAGGAACACTGTGAGTGAAATCTCTCTGTGCACAGACTTCAAATTACCTCTATGTGGCTGTGTCAATGTGCATTCTTTGTACATGTACATTGTAATAATCTTGCTCCACAGGATTGCCATTTTAAATATTTCAGTTCTTCCATAAATGAATGAAAAACAGTTCAAACACTCATTGTTCATTTTCACATCATTTTAAAGCTTCCTAAAAAGTTCAGGGAGTCTTGGGGTTTTTTTATGGTAAGATCCCATACGGATGTGCCCATGCAAATTATTCTCCTAACATGTGGAATTTTCTCTCTAGCTCTAGGTCTACCCTCATTCTCTCGACTGTAAGTCTGTAATAACCCCATAAAGGCTCCACAGCTCACCAAGAATGTAAAATTAATGTAATACTGATCAAAGATTGCATTGTCTACTCATGTTAGACTCCATTTGGACTTATACCAGTGTGATCCCAGGGGAAGGTGGCAGCTCCTTGTTCTTCCTTTCTCCCTCCTTTCACGCAAACTCTGCCAAAACTGATGACTTCTTCCTCAGCTGGTTCCCAGGAGCCAAGTGGTCTTTCCCTGTCTTCCCCTGGCTAATGTGAGCTGGTTTTCCCCTTGTATACAGCTGCCCTAATTCTTAGAGCATTTCATCCTTTTCACTTTCTAAATGGAAATGTTAAATTTTTCACAGAGGAGGTGCCCTGGGGGGGAGTTTTGCTCACACCCAAGAATGGATGTCAGTTAATATTTGGACATGATTAATTAACAGTAAACCCTAAGGCAAACTTTGCTATTATGAAAATAAGACAATATTCCAGATTACATGAGCGTCTGCCTATATGACAAAGTTACCCAGATGCTCTGAAATCAACAAAGATTTGTCACAGATATAGAGAGAGTTATTATTTTATGAATTTCATGTTCAGACGAATTACTTTTGTCCCTCTTAGACAATATATGAACAACCTAGGGAAAAACCATTATTTGAATAACCTCTCAGACATTCTCAAGCACTGGTATAAAGTTTTCTAATTTTGCAGAAAATTATTTGGAGCTCATATTCTTTTCCTACTCAGTGGTTAATTGGTATTTTACCACAGAAATGGAAGACCAACCTTAACCTTCAGTGTATGTAAATCCTGAATTACATTTGCAGCTCTGTCTTGGGTGGAAAACAGCCTCTGTTTTGACAATTAGAGCTGAAAAACACCATGGATGAGCTTGAGAGACAAAAACTAGTTTTTTTCCAGAAGAAACTAAAGTAGGTCATCGTGTAGGCAAATTAGAGTCAGGCATATTCTAAGAGAGTGCAGATGCTGGAATAACTAAATGAACTTCAGCACTGAAGGGCTGAAAACCTTGGAATAGGGAGGCAGGTAGGGGATGCACAGCTAAATAAAAATTGAATTGAATGTGTAATGGCAGATATGGCCAGAACCTTAATTTTATGTCTTATCCCAAAGTTATAGGGAAATGCGTAATAGCCCTTCATTACCACAGAAAATTACACATTTGTTTTGCTTCATAAAATAAGGACGTCAACATTTTTCTGCTATGGAACATCATGGACTTTCTCCCAAGGCAGTAAATAAGTATCTGAAAATGGTCTAACACTGTTATTCAGGTATTTTCTTCCACCTCAAGCCCTGGTCTAGATGTATTTGGAGACACTATAAAACTGCATATTCTGATTATGAGAAACAAAGTTTACGATCAGATCAACTAAAACTTATGTTTATTTTGTACTAGCTTTTCAAGTAATAATTTGAGAAAATAAAAAAGTAACTTTTTGTGGAACACAGAAACTGCTGGGAAAGTCTGAAGCCAGAATAATACAATCAAATGGCACAGGAAAGCAGGCTTTCAAAATCTTATTCTTCTTCCAAGTTCAGCAAATAAGTTGTCTCATTTAGAAATACATAAATAAAAGCTTTTGCAAGACGTTGCAAATGCACTTAGAACAAAGAGCTACACATTTGACACCCATAATCCTACACTTCTAAATGCATCACAACAAAGGCAAAAGATGAGTTAAATCTCTCAACCACACTTAAATTGCAATCCTAATCCTTATCAATCTGTTGACTTAATTATCACTGATTCATAACAGCTTTTTAATTCTGACATGAACATTTGTCCTGTTTTAATTGTGGCATGGTTCCATCTCTAATGATAAATTTGTGCAGTAATGGCTCATGAGCTTTTATTTTTGCAGATTCTGGATCCCTATAATAAGTGAGCAGAAGAAATTTCAACCAGATAAAGTAATTTTCCTCTGGGAAAGTCTCAGTTGATATAATTTCTCTCCAGTTGCATAATGCCACCATTGAAATGCACTAAGGTCAGCTCAGGGCAAAAGATAATAAGGGATCATTTTGCTCTACTCCCCTAATATAACATCTTTCAGGATATATCCCAGAAGTGCACTCAGATTCCTGGTGCAAGTACTAGTAAGTGCCAGTTGTGTACACATAGTAGAGAAGCTTAGGAGGAAAAGCAGAGACTGAATGAGTCCTTCTCATCATGCACATCCTTTTTAAGTTACATGAAAGAGCAGGACTCGCTGCTACCTCCTCATTTGTGTTCCCCACCATTATAATCAGAGGTGTGAAGTGAAGGGTCTGGAGCAGCAGGAGCGGCTGAGGGAGCTGGGGGGGGCTCAGCCTGGAGAAAAGGAGGCTCAGGGGTTCCTTCTCACCTTCTGCAACTCCGTGACAGGAGGGTGGAGCTGGAGGAGGGATCGGTCTCTTCTCCCAGCTAACAAGTGACAAGATGAATGGAAACGGCCTCAAGTTGCACCAGGGGAAGTTTAGATTGGATTATGGGGAAAAAATTCTTCACTGAAAGGGTGGTCAGGTATTGGAACAGGCTGCCCAGGGAAATAGTGGAGTCAGGATCCCTGGAAGAGTTTGAAAGGCATGTGGATGTGGCAGCTGGGGACGTGGCTTAGCAGTGAACATGCTTGTGCTGGGTTAACAGTTGGACTCAATCTGGTAGGTCTTTTCCAACCTTCATGATTCTATGAGGTGAATCAGGTTCAGTTTAATGTTGTTATTTGATCTTCAATTACAAAATGAAGAGTAGGGTTATTAATTTTTGTGAGAGACTCCAATTAAGGGATCTGCAAGTGTGCCAGAGGAAAGGATTAAAAGTCAGTATTATCATCAAAAATAGATTTAATTCAAAAAGTCTAAGTACAAAATTCTAGATTTACACAGTAAAAAAGAATTGTGCTGGCAGAGAATGGGAGCTGTTCAACTACTCAGCACTTCTCCAAAAAAACTGCCTACTACAGGAACAGTAACTCAACTCTGTCATCCCGTTTCAGAGTTAAACAGGAGGCTGGGAGGTATAAAGATTTTTAAAACAAGTTGAATAATTTCACTGTACTCTGAGGCTTCATCTGGACAATGTGTGTCAATAAAAATAGCAAGTGGGTCTATAGGGAAGCAAAAGAGATCCTTAGAGATAGAGAAAATATGAGAATGGGGAAAGACTGAAAAGATCAGAAAGATGCAATTAAATTGGAGACGAGATGTAGCTGAAGAGTTTGGGAAGCATTTGGACAACAGTCTTAGATACAAGGGGGTCATCCTATACATTCCTGGGATGGTCCTGTACAGGGCTAGGAGTTGGATTTGGGTGTCACTTCTCTCAGGATATGCTGTGATTCTCTGATTCTATGAAAGACTTCTGAAACTGGTCCAAGAAGTATAAATGTTCACAGAACTCTAAAAAGATTAAAAGGCCCACAAGAAAAAAAAAAAAAAAAAAAGAAAAAAACCACAGAGGCATTGTGGGCAAAAGAAACCTGGTACTCTATCTCATGGAAACTGCAGATCTTGAATTCTCCAGCTGTCTGGACTAGTGGTCCTGAGAAAATCTTCTTCCTACAGGATGAATGAATAAGACACTTCAGCTGAGGATGGATATTGAGGTGCTAGAGCAGGTCTGGAGAGGAGCAACCAGGCTGGTGAAGGGACTTGAGCACAAGTCCTATGAGGAGAGGCTGAGGGAGCTGGGGTTGTTTAGTCTGGAGAAGAGAAAGCTCAATGGAGACCTCATCCCTCTCTACAACTACCTGAAAGGAGGTCGTAGCCAGGTGGGGGTCAGTCTCTTCTCCCAGAAACCAGCAGTAGGACAAGAGGGCACGGGCTTAAGCTGTGCCAGGGCAGGTTTAGGTTGGATATTAGGAATAAGTATTTTACAGAGAGAGTGATCAGACATTGGAATGGGCTGCCCAGGGAGGGAGTGGAATCACCACCCCTGGAGATTTTTAAGGTGAGACTGGATGTGGCATCAGTGCCATGGTCTGGTAACGACGGCGAGGTTGGATCAGACTTGATGACCTCGGAGGCCTTTTCCAACCCAGTTGATTCTAATATTCTTTATCAGGCCTTTTGTTTTCTAACTCAGTGTGAAGATTTATGTTACTCAATTCTTGCAAGTTATTTTAGACATCCAGATGCAAATTATTTTTACAACTGAACACGCGCAGTAGACCTTAAAATAGCAATGACAATAACACTTTTAATAAGTAATATATATGTATTCATTGTCTGTGTTCAGAATGTTGCTTGTAAGGGAACAAGGAGGAGAAGAATAAAAATGAAGCCAATTAGACAATGCAAAACTTACATCTTGCAATTCATGGATGTAAAAAAATCCACACAAAAAGACCTTAAAGGCCACTAAAGAATGTTCACCATCTGAAATTTGTAAGATTTTCAGCTATTGCATAACACTGCCTCCAGCTATGAACCTCACAAATCACATCAACTCAAAGTTTGTGCTGCAAATCCATGTCACTTCAGAGAGAGACTAAGAGAGAGAGACAGAAAGAGAAACAGAAAAGGAAAGTGCACCCCATATGGAGTTTATACCAAATTATTTAAAAATATGTTTAAAAGTCTTTGAAAAATCAGTTCCATTCAGTGATGTCAATCATGAACACTGGAAGAACACGATATGAGAGACCTGAAGTTTTCTGGAGGAGAAAAAAATGAGCAGGTAACCAGCAGGTACGCTGGGGATGGTGACAGATCCTTTTAGAGATGAAATCACAAAACCTGGTAAATTAAAAAAAAAAAATGTGGCTTCTTTTTAGGGATGGGATGAGTTTTTAAATTTAGAAGTTTAGGACAGTACATTGCACAGGCAGAAGCACAGGGAAAGGATATTCAGTAAGGGTGGGAGTGGACAGATTTTAAGGTATTTTATGGTTTATTCTGTCAGTGGTTTACGACTACAAAAAAAAATTATATATATATAGATAATGTCACATTACTTCATATAAGAAAAAGAAGAAAACAGGCTGCATACAGGTGATGGAAAAACATCCTTAATTGCCTTGCCAGGTATTTCTACACCAGGCCCCAAAACACTGAAAAGGGGAACAGATACCCCTCCCCAAAACAGCAGTCCATTTTCTCTTCCTTCCCCATTCCTTCAGACAAACGCTGAGCAATTCTAACTCCTCCCCATAGCTCCCTTCCTTATTTCTTTGTCTTTCCCCCTCCTTTTCTCTGTGATTTCCCATAGCAGCAATGCCACTGCCTCACTTCTGTATCCTGTAAGCAGCAAAATTCCACTTTGCTCCCACTTCAGAGAGGGCCATCGCAACGTGTGTGGTTGGGACTTCTCAAAGTAGCCGAGCAGTAAGAGCATCATTTTTACTTGCTTTGGGGTTTCTGCTAATCCCAGCTCCTTTCCTGCTCCACTGCTTTGTTTACACAGCCCTTTTTGCTTTTCCCTGTCTCCCCTACAAATGTTGTTTTGACATCGTGGTCACCAGGTGCCCCACCACCCCTTCCATCAACAGACACTTGTGCAGCAGATGGTACAAATGGGTTGGCAATAATTTAGTGCCTCAGCACTGGATTGCCTTGTCTGGTGCTCGTGACGGTGACTAGACAGGGTTAATGACAGGAGCAGGGAAAGAAATACATTAAAAAAACAACTGTAGGGATGCACTTTCAGAGAAGAAAGTGGCTCTTCCGTGAGCCAGAAACTCTGCTGAAAATCTGCTGTTCCTAATAAGCATGAGCTATATTCTGCAGCAACAGGGGTTTATTTTGGAGAGGTACCTTCAGTTTAATCACATTAAAGATGCCAAGGTTTCCCTTCTCTCCTTTGATCATCGTAACTCAAATGACTCCTATTATATTTTTTGCCTTACTTTACAAGAGTATGGTTAGTTTAGCTCTGATATTCTCAGGATAGTAATTAAATAAGGCCAGTAAGGGGTGGTGATGGCTTTCATTAGACCAACAAATAATTATCTGTGTGTACATACCTACTGGGGCACTGAAATGCATAGCGAAAATTAGAAGCCAATGGTAAATGCTAAGGTTTTTTCTTCTCTAGTTGAGTCGATGCTACAAAAATAGCCAAAAATTTTTATATAAGTTCTAATAAAGAGATAGAAGTCAATTCAATGTGAATAATCATGAACTTCAAGGGTGTTTGCATTCAGGGTTCCAATATTGTGTTCAGAAACCTACAGGAATATGTAGATCATGCAAGGAGTTAGAAATGAGTCATACTCAGTTTCTTTACTCTGCTGCCTTCTTACTCTGAATAAATCACACAAACTGTTTTCATCCATTTCGCTGCTTCTAAATTGGAGATAATATTCCTGTCCCAGAGGTACTGCAATGATTAATTAATCACTTCAAGTCGCTTGGGATTTGAAAATGTGTGTGTGTGTATATGTAGCTTCACATATGCAGAATATATATAAATATTTCCTTTACTTTGTATCTTTGGCATAAAGGGTGCCGTTCTAGAATCAGCACTGAAATTTTTGAACAAGAATTATCAAAAAAACCTCATCTTGGGAATTCAGGCTGTCAAATTCAAATGACAGTCATACTTCCCATCTCCAAATTATCTCCAACTATGAAGTTATCTCTTTTTTCTTGAAATCATCTCTCTCAGAAGACTCAAGTAGCTGAAATTATTGATACTGAAGAAATTTCACGTTGTTTTCCTTTTGTAGTATGCCGTGGAATTATTTGTATTCTACTTTGTGGGGCTTTGTCAGACACTGTATATTGTACTGCAGTCTGGACCACTGAGGGGCACAAAATAGCTCCCACCATTGCTGCTGTGAGGGCAAGAAAAAGAGAGAAATAAAGAAGAAGAGTTGTATTTTAAGGAAAAATAAATATGGATCCATTCGAGCTTCTTAAGCAGCATCACTAACCTTCAACTGTTAGACTCAATGATCTTAGAGGTCCTTTCCAACCTTAAGGACTTTATGATTCCATGACAATACTCTGTATTATCACAGACAATACTGGGTAAATGATCACTAAAAAGGTGGTTAGCTGTTCCAAGCTGACACAGCACCCAAAAATGAGGCAGTGCTGCACATTTATTCCCAAATTTCTTCTTAGAATAAGAAAAACACACAAATAAATTGCAAATAAAATATCTGTAATAGCTTTTTCTAAATTTCTTAAGAATCTTCCCTAAATTCTCAAGAGCTGGGGTTTAGCTTCTTAAAAGAAAAACCTTAATAGAACTTCTTGTATGATCACAAAGTGACTGAGTCAAAAAGAAATCACATGTTGTTTGCTACTTTTGGTTTTAAGCTTAGAGCTCCATGGATTTTGCCTTTAGTGGGAGCAAAGAATATATTATATAGAGCCCTGACACAGATTTTCAGCTCAGCTTTAATTTCTCACAGGATCTTGGGCAAGTGTTTTAAATCCACTGTGGCTCAATTTCCCATCTGCTGATCAAATCTAATAAGATTGCTTTGTCCAGACAGTACAATCAGTGGATAACTTCATAGCAAAATGATTTTCTACCAGATTCACCAGAGCTAAAAACCCTTGAAGAAATATATCAAGTCTACTGAAGTTTTTGACACAGACACCATGATATCCATTGGTGAAGCAGGTCTACTTGACATA
>NW_020956787.1:111949-114232 GCF_003031625.1 Empidonax traillii | reverse complement strand
GATCAAATCTAATAAGATTGCTTTGTCCAGACAGTACAATCAGTGGATAACTTCATAGCAAAATGATTTTCTACCAGATTCACCAGAGCTAAAAACCCTTGAAGAAATATATCAAGTCTACTGAAGTTTTTGACACAGACACCATGATATCCATTGGTGAAGCAGGTCTACTTGACATACATGTTTCAGGTCTTTGCGATAAGCCACCTTCTACAGTCACCACTCTTATAACTTATCACATATCTAAAAAATTCAGAGTATTAAACACCCAGGCCCCTCCAGGGCTCTTGTTCCACCTTTCCTTACAAGACATGGGCAGATTTCCAGTCTCTATTGTGTGTGTGTGGATATGTTGCTTAACCTCAGAGCCTCTTAGACTTCCAGCTCTTTCTGTTGTTCCTCTCACTGGCTGGTCAGAGAGTCATGCCCTACACTTCCCAGATGGTCATTTCTCACAGTCACCTAGAGATCCTGAAAACATGTTTGCTTTGAGAAACATTCTGCTCTAGTCAGCCTTGAAAGCACAGGATCATTCTTCCTCTTCTGAAAACTTACTCTGTTTTCATTATTTCCACTGTTATATTCTGTCATGATGAAAAAAATAAGAAATAATTATGATTCTTAGAAATTCTTGACTGTGAGGGTGGTGAGGCCCTGGCACGGGTTGCCCAGAGAAGCTGTAGCTGCCCCATCCCTGGAAGTGGATGGGGCAGCTTCCAGGTTGGACGAGGCTTGGAGCAACCTGGGATGGTGGAACAAGATGTCCCTGCCCATGGTTGGGAGGTGGAACAAGATGATTTTTGAAGTCCAACCCAAACCATTCTATGATTCTGTGATATTTCCATGTTAAAACAGAGCAAGAAATCAGAATCAGGCAAATGTTTGGGAACTGGAACCTTGAACAGCCAAAGAGTTAAAACCTAAACAATCCCAATAGCTAGAATAATTTCATAGCCATTCTAGTTACAAAATACTTCTACTCTCAATGGAGTCTTATTTCCCCCCCCGATTTTGTAAAAAAAGTATCCTCCCTCCTGACTAGATACTTCAATTCAGTTCCCATGGTGGTTTTGAGAAATGATATCAAATAAATATATTATTAGGTAAAGAGTAAGTTGATAGGAGGCAGGAAAATATATATTCTGCAAAGATAAGTCAAAACCAGGTGTAACTATTGCTCTCTTGCTACTGTTTTTTTTAAGTGTACATTTAAAGATGACACATGCAGAAGTTTTACAGTGGAAGAGACTAAGTTAAGTCCTTTCCTTCCTTCTCCTTTTGCTTTTTATATTGTTTTCCCTGTATCCCACTGCTTTTAAAAGTTTGTGTATGTGTGTGTGTGTCTGTATATAATGACATATTAATAACATCTCAATTAGATCTGTGTTGTAATGGGCTCATTAGTATAAATGTATGTGATTGGCCTCTGTTCTGCTACAGAACTGAAGTTAATCAGATAAACTTCAAAGGGCAAATGGAAGGATTATGCCTCCCCTCATGGGGAAACAGCCCTTCCTTTGAAGTACCTGTTGGCATCCAGAAAGTTCTGTCAAGTCATCAATACATTTTAACTACCTTGGGGTACTTTCCTACCTTTTTCCTCTGATGTAAAAAGCCTTCCTTTTTCTCTCATGTAAATATTCTGCTTAGCCTAAAGAGATCTGGAACCCCAGTTATTGCCCTGGATAGCAACACCACAGCCAGAATCAACCAGCCATCAAACATTCTCTTTTTAACATCTAAGAGAAGTAATTTGGTTCTTCACAAGTTATACAAATACAAAACAGTGATGATATTAGGAAAGCTTCAACTTCCAGCTAAGAGGTGCCCATACAAGTGTTAACCAGGGTTATCCTCGTTAATTCAGAATCAATTTTCCTGCATTTATGAGTGTTCACTCAGTTTCATGATTAAAAAAAAATTCAGAGCTGAAAAATATGCCTGCAAACTACTACTACCAGTAGACAAGTCAGGCATTCCGTCCTCTGTTTAATCAACAGCAAACTACTGCTATTTGCAAAAGAAAAAGGCAACACGGTGAGAACACTGAAATCCTTTCTGGTTGTTTTTTTGGTGGTGTTTTGTTTCTGGTTGTTTTTTTTTTCCTAACTGCTCAGACTAAACTACACAAAACCAGCCAGTCATTTCTTCCCTGCCAACTGATTATGCAGCCATGTTGTTTGAAAGCTTGCATAATTTACATTAGCATGCCTAAGATCTCAGGTGACTATGCCTTTGAGGCCAGCATGATAGCCCCAGTGGACCAAGATTTGATATTCTTCC
>NW_020956787.1:94783-111652 GCF_003031625.1 Empidonax traillii | reverse complement strand
CCTAACTGCTCAGACTAAACTACACAAAACCAGCCAGTCATTTCTTCCCTGCCAACTGATTATGCAGCCATGTTGTTTGAAAGCTTGCATAATTTACATTAGCATGCCTAAGATCTCAGGTGACTATGCCTTTGAGGCCAGCATGATAGCCCCAGTGGACCAAGATTTGATATTCTTCCCAATATCTGACCCTTTTTTCCTTGTTAATTATAGGCAGATTTCCCTGGCCTGGGCCCGGATCTGCACCTGTTTCCCATCTCTGAGCAGCTGCTAATTAGGTGGCAAATGGTGGGGCTGGGCAGAGCTGGCCACACATGCTTCAGCAGCCTATTGATCAGGTTGGCATGCCCTGCATACAACAATTATTGCCTTCTGAACCCACTGCCCACAATAAAAGGCAGCACATTGTATTGAAATAAAAATTGTATCACTTGTTATTCCAGTGATATGTAACGCTGCTGCTCCAATGGAATAAGGGACAGCAGAGGATGGATATTGGATTCAACGCTCACTTTTGCAGTGAGAAATAACAAATATCTCGAATTATGTATATTTGAAACGAAGGTGTGACTCCAAGAGAGCACCTACAGATACAGTAATGTTACAGGAGCAGTTTTTAATGTTTCTCCTAAAGTCATTTATTTGTCTTTTTGGTCCCAAGACAAAGTGACTTCTGAATCTCAACTTGGAATTAGATTTGTAAATTATCCTAAAAATCTTATGCTGAAATAATCCTAATAAAATATTTTGATTAGCAATATCTCAAAATAGTGGGTAAACTGTAGCAATATTAAGTAATTAAGCTAAAATTAAAAAATGGAAGTGTCTTTGGTGCTCAGGAAAAAAAGGCAAGTACAGTAAAAGCACACAAAGCTGATTTATTTGCACTCTGATAATTATTTTTTAACAATTTTTAATAAATAAATTAATAAAGTATTGTATTTCCAGCACAAATGGTGAAGGAGTATAAACGTTTCAGAGAAACTGAGAGAGGAGTTCCTCATGGAAAGAATTAGGCAACTCCTCCCATTCCAAGATGTGTCTAAAAATTTGTAGGATAAGTTATCCGTGAAGTATATGAAAATCCTCTTGCTTTTTTCACACCCAGATTTTGGAAGCCTAAAGATCTGTGAATTACTCCAAAATTTGACAAAGAGGGAAAACGTGGTATAAAGAAGCTAAAGAGATTTCTTTGAGCAGGTGAAAAGGGTCTCTGCAAGTGCAGAGAAGGGATTCCAAATGTACCTTGCACCAAATCCACTGCAACATTTTTCCACCTAACTGGAAATATATATATAACTCCATGTGGTCATAATGACAAATTTCAAGTATCTTCTACTGTGGTCAAAGATCATCATTACCCATGGATTGTATGAAAGAACCTTCAATATTAACATTATTCTTTAAATGTCTGTATCACCAAGAGCAGGTACAAGAAGAAATGGTCTGAGAAACTCATGGGTCTTTACCCAAACTTTCATCAACCTACTCTGAATAACATTCATCCTCTGCAAACTGAGACTTCTGCAGTCCAGAGGATTCTTTACCAGGGGAAATATTCTGAAGCAACTTTGCATAGAATGCAGAATAAATCAAAGATTTTCATAAGCAGAAAATCATGTGAAACTCACCCTATAAATAATTCACTGTGAATTATTTGCTTGTCTTAGGATCTGAGGGCCAGATTCCCAGCTGGTGTAAATCCCCACCATCTAGGGAAGCTGGGCTGATTTACACCAGCTCAGGAGCTGATCCAGGGTGCTGATCAAGAATATTTCATCAGCATAATAGGACAGGATATGCTTTGGAAAAAAGAGTGACACTGAAAACAGTAACAAAACAGTTCACCAGCTGTTCACAATCTTAATATGTCTGTGGATGGTGTGAACTAGATAGAAACCCCTTTGTGCAGGCTAATAGTGTGCTAGGAAGCTGCAGCAGGTGAAAAAACAATACTCATCTTCCCGTTTTTCAGGAAATGATGATCTGAAACAATAGTTGGCAGCTTAACTCTTGTCAGACTGTTGTTTTACAAAATCCAGCATTTCCTCTACTTTGAATTTGTATTAGCAGAGGATGAATCATTGATGCTGCTGGATCCCCTCATTTTTCATATACAGCAGAATGAATTATTTTCATATATCATGTCATGAGCTTTCTCTATTTTTACATTTTCCCACTGCAGTTGAATCAAAGTGAATATTTCATAGGGATTCCTTTTCTGTAGGGTTTGACCATAAATCAGAATTGCTGCAATCTATCTGCAGAGGTGACCTGTTTTCTCAAAGCTAACATGGGAAAAAAAAAAAAAAAAAAAAAAAAAAAAAAAAAAAAAAAAAAAAAAAAAAAAAAAAAAAAAAAAAAAAAAAAAAAAAAAAAAAAAAAAAAAAAAAAAAAAAAAAAAAAAAAAAAAAAAAAAAAAGGAAACAATAGAAAAAAACCCCAACCTCTAACTAAATAAGTCCTCACCAAAATATTCTTTTCATTACAATTACACATGGATGAATATTTTAACAATTGGCATAACTTACCTTTTATTAAATGTTTAAATAGATCAAAATGTTGCAGAGAGTTAGCTTTAATATTTTGGACAGGCTTGGGATATAGTCTGTCTGTAGCCAAGGAAAAAAGGAAGCAGGAAAGGTAGTGGATAAATTTACATCAACACATGACTGGATATGAGTAGTTATGTTACAGTTAAGTGCATTATGAAAGATTTAGAAAACTCTGGTCTTGGCTTTAGGCTTAAGGTAATTAGCAATTTTTGCATATATGAATCAGAGGAGATTCTGAATCCAAGTTTAGAGGCATTAAAGTTTTTAATACAATCACTCAGCTTGTGTTCAGAGGCAATGGAGAGGAACATCAGGGATCAGTAAGTACCTGGTATAAATAAAGCACTACTTGTACCCTGGCACTTCAGTGAATTGATTCCTCTAGGAGTGAATCAGATTTAAATCCCAAATGTGGAAGCTGACCAAGATCTGAACAGATTCTAATTAGGCCAAAGACATTCAGGAAAACTATTTTCAGAGAGAGAAAAAAGGAAATTAAATGAGAATAAAATTATTGTTCCTTTTTAGATGGAAATTTGGCCAAGTATTAATGATATGATGGACTGTGTCCAAGAAAAACCAAACTTCATGACCAGTGTCATGTTCTTGGGAGAACTGATCCAATGGGCAGGAAAAATATCTATGATTTCCAGTTGATCAAGCATATTCTTTCTTTCTTTTACTCCCCACTGCCTTGAAGTGTGTTATTATTTACTCTTTTAGTGAGAGTCATATATTGTTAAGTATATATACTTATCCTTCCTTAGGATCACCTACGAAAACTCAGTTTAGGAGTTCCTGACTTGAAAAACTTCATGTTTACTTTTTGGTCTAGAAAACTTAGTAACAGTTAACCAAGTCACTAAGGTATTCAAAAACCTTCTTCGTAGTTTACCAGAAAACATAAATCCATTCTCTCAACACAGATTTTCCCCTGCATTGAAAAAATGCAAAAATGCTGGCTTTGAACCTGGAGGTGTGTAATCATTTATGACACTGAAAGGCAAAGTGCTTGGATGAAACAGAAACCTGCAAACATCCCAGTTCATCTCAGTGAGATCCCATAACTCCATTGGTCCATCGTACAGCACAAACAACAAAATACAAAGTTTTGATGAAAATTAAAATCTGCTTGTGAATAACCCATGAGCAAACCCAGGGAAACTGTGGCTGCCCCATCCCTGGGAGTGTTCAAGGCCAAGTTGGACGGAGCTCTTAAGCAACCTGGTCTAGTGGAAGGTGTCCCTGCCCGTGATAGGGGGCTTGGGACAAGATGATCTTTAAGGTTCCTTCCCACTCAAACTATTCTACGACTCTATGATTGATTCAATGCACACACACACAAAGATTAATGTGCTGAATGCACTTTCTACTCTGAATTGCTGATCTTGTCCTTTTTTCCTCTGATTGTTGACAATGGTCCAAAGGTAGAATGACCTTGCTAGAAACGCTGAGGATTCACCTTCAAAAGGGAGCTATTATTAGTTATTGCTTAGTTAGACAATGTTAGAAAAATGATGTGAAAACATACATGAGGATTTCTCTAAAAAAATAGACTAAGTTTACTCTTTTTTTAATAATCCTGGTCTTGGGTACTCAGAGAGTAGTAGAGGCCAAGAAATCATCACATGTGAAGAAACTGATGTTTAGCTGTAGAATTCTACAAGTTCCATGAATCATAGAATGGTTTGTGTTGGAAGGGACTTTAAAGATCATCTCTTTCTAACCCCCTTATCATGGGCAGGGACACCTTCCACTAGACCAGGTTGCTTAAGAGCTCCATCCAACCTGGCCTTGAACACTTCCAGGGATGGGGCAGCCACAGCTTCTTTGGGCAACCTGTTCCAATATTTCACCACCCTCACAGTAAAGAATTTTTTCCAATACTCAGTTCTTTCAGTCTTTCATCATAGGAGAGGGGCTTTATCCCTCTGTTCAGTTTTGTGGCCCTCCTCTGAACTCACTCCAGCAGCAGCTGTGAGTCCAGACTCCTTCCTGTGTTACATTAAGTGACTCAAGTCACAGGAATTACTTCCTACAACGTTTCCCCTTCTCAATCAATAGGCACCTATGTTTAACCAGCAGAAAAGCTCCCAAGGACCTCCTGGAGGTTGCTTCACTTGCATAACCACATCAGAGTTGCCCTGGGGTAGCTGAGACACCTGCATGGCCATGGTGGGTGTAGTACAGGACCTACAGAGCCAAGATCTGGAAAAACAAGATCATGGGGGATAACCTCAGTTATCTTCCTCTGTTCTCTAACAAATTCCTTTGATCACCAAGCAGTGAAGGAAACAGATTTTTGTAGGTAATGCCCCTGACCTTTAATGGTTGGACTCGATGACCTTAGAGATCTTTCCAACCTAAACAATTCTGTGATTCTTTGACCTCAATTGGCACTAAATGAACATTTTAGGCAACTGAAGTATACTGGCCAAACTCCCTTTATGAATAATGGGCACTCAGACATGCAGTACCTACACAGGGACCTACCCTGTGAACACCTAAATTTAGATGTGTTAATCTTGAACCCATTCATATCTTAGGTAATTAATGTGAAGTTGAGTAGCCAGCTGGTGAAACACAAGCATTTAGTGCCATGTGGGATCCCCTAAAGTATTCCACCTGGACTCCAGCTGCAACTCCCAAGACTCAGATGGCACTTGGAACCACAGCATATGTGGGCTATTAAACTAAGCCACTAAATTTTAGATGGCTAAAATTAGGTTAGATGAATCCTGCTTTCAGGGCCTCAGGATGCTACTTTTAAATCTTCTACACCCTATTAATCTGACACCTAAAGGCTAAGACCAGGAATAAAAATTATGCCTTTCATAGACTTCTAAATGCAAGGGATACGTTATTACTCCTCAATAGGAACTAAGGCCTGAGGATATTTTACATCCTAAAGTCCTACAAAGACATTCAGTGTGTGAGTTCCTGTAAGCATGAAATGTTGCATCCAGACAAACATGATTTATAGCAACTTTAGGTCTCAGCAATGGGCAATGGATTGGGTGGATAGAAATGGAGGCAGAATTCTTATTTATAGATGGTGCTACTTAAAATTAGTCATCACCATTTTTGCATGGTTTTGGTGATATTCTGTCAAAGATTAACTTATTCAAACTCTCATCAAGGTTTGATGTTATTTTTTGAATGATAATTTATTATCTGAAGACCTTCTAACATATTCCTCTACTCCGGATGTCTGCAAAATTTCTACAAAAATATACTGACTAAATTGCACTTTGAGTTAATACATTTTGTTCCCAATATCCTGTCTGGTTCCAGTATTCTGCTGTATTACCACTTCTGGATTTTTGATGAAACCAAATAATGAAAAACTTGGACAAATAAAGATGGGATGAATGCACAGGAGCTAAATCCAGTAAATTACGGATAAATTCATTATGAGACCAACTAAAAATTCCTTCTACTTCTGCTGCTGTAGTACCATAACCAGCATTCTAGTTACATAAAAAGTAATAACAACTTACCCATTGATGTCTGGGAAACATTTAAAATTAAGTTAAAATTAAAAAGACAGGCCCCTCTTCTCAAAGCTCTGTTTGCATTAAAGCTCTGTGTATCAAAATTTTCGTTATATCCTTTTTTTTTTCTTATTAAGCTTCAGTGATAACTCAATGAAAATTAAATAGATAATCTATTTCAGGGGAAGTTTTTCTTAAAACCTGATTGTTTATTTACACAATTAGGAATACGGACACATACCTGGACATGGCATCAGCCACAGTGCTGGTGTGTTTACCTGAGCATCCTTAAGAGACCCTCGGTTAGATAATATTGTTTTATTTTCAAAGAAAAGAGGCAGAAGGTCACAGTACCCAGAAGCCACTGGCCTTAGCTGTACCCATCTGAGACAGGATTCAGTGGGGAATAAAGGAGACAATTCAGTTCAACTGTATCATTTGTCTAAGCCAGGTATCATCACCCAAAGCTCCTTTATGCTCAAAGGAAACAAATAGGTGCTTCCAACTGTGAATCATCTGATATAGTTGTTTTTTTTTTCTTCAGAATGAGATGAACCACCCTCTAGAGGCACACACACACACACAAAAAATCATTTAACAGTGACTTCTTAGCAACCTCTGCTGTTAAACTACAGGCTAAGAGTATTTCTGAAGTTACCTAAGAAAACCTTTTCTCCAGGAAATTAAAAATTTACCCAGCATCATGCTGAAGATAAATAATAAAGCTTCTATGCCTACTGATTATTATATTCAGACACCAAATCCAAGGGTTCCAGTGCTTTCCAAGATGTATCACACACAAAATCCCTCCAACTTTTCCTTTAAATCTCTGTAGCATTGCTATAACCACAAACAAGACTCTACATTTCTGTCATTTATAGTTAAGGTGCAGGTCTCTGCATTTTCTTCCCAGTTACTCCACTTTCTCTGCTCTCTCTTTGATTATGTAATCCATTTAATTTCCTCCACGTTTCTCTTCAGGGAATCTTGATATTATTTTTATACAATGTGTTCTTGTAGTTTCGACTGTGCTGTGGTATCACAGTAGTGCAGGAAACTAAATATATTCTCTGTATAGTCTGGGTGTTTAGAAAAGAGATCTTCTAAACAGAATATAGGCTGAAGCTGTATCTGAATCAAAAATCAAAGTCTTTAAAGTAAAAATTTTGTTAAAGGGTATTAAACTTAATTACCAACCCCTCAAACCTCAAAAGTTCACTGTCAGAGAATAAAAATGTTTTTATTAATTTAATTCCCAATCGTATCCTTTACTCTATTGGGTTATATTAAACCATGAGGTATTTATTATATTGCACTGAAATGCAATGTGTTAGTGCACTGCACCAAAATTATCTGAATTACTAAAATGCAGTATCTGAATACAGTGTAAATATTTTTTTTAAATAGATAAGATCAGTCATAATGGAAAGGAGAATAGATACAGTCATTCCCCCTTCTTCCCTCATCCATTTATCAATGGCAAGGGTTTCAATATTAGCAAAATAAGAGTATGAGAATGAAAAAGTGTTATTTTTTGTCTGTTTTCTTTGTTTGTAGATCTATTCCCCGTTAACAAGACCTGCTTATGAATCAAAAGCCACCGAAATAGGGCATAAAAACTGATGTTTTCCTCAAGCAGTCACTGAGTAGCTGAACTAGATTGGTTACAGCTCTGTAAATTCTGTGGTTAAACTGTCACCTGACGGAGGCCATGGTGGTAAATAAACCTTCTTTCTAAGAGGAAACTGAAAAAGGATGGTTGAAAGAATGAAGACACAAGAAAAAGAAAATCACAGCTTAGAGGCTCAATCAAAGTTAAAATCACTCAATTGTGTCATGTTGTGTACTAATTAGGAGAACTCTATACAAATTCCGTCACATTCTGATTAATTTTTGCCATTTCCCGCTGTCTGATCTAAATCTGCTACACAGTGGAACTCCTATTTCACTCCAGAGCCCTCTATTACATGTTAGGAAAATCACTGGGACAACTACTTCCCTTATTTTCCTTGAAGTATGGGATGCCTACAAGGAGAGAAAACCAAAGCTTTGCCCATGCACAGACGTTTTCAGAGACAGAGGTGACCAGAAACTCTTCTTTCAACAGGTTTCATGTGAGAACACAAAATACAGTCCCCCCCCAATACAAACAGGAGCCAAAATGGGTTCTACAAACAAGTTGTAAAAAAGAAACAGAAAATCTGCTTTTCATAGTTAAGTAAACATTGAGCCAACTTATCTAACTAATTGCAGCAGTAGTAATAATAATAATAATGATAATAATAATAGAAGAAATTTTTTATCTCCAATTCAAAATGTATTGCGTCATTTCTTAATATTCAGTTTCCATTAGGGAGGGGATGAGGTTAAATCATAGTTTTGCTTCAGGATCTGTAAATCCAGATGCTATTACAACACCTCCCTGTCACAAGTAGAGGCACCCTAAAGAGAAAAGCAACCATCAGTGTCGAGTGAACTGTGTGAGCCATCCCTACTGAGTGAACTGGGAATTCAGGTAAACCTGGGCAAAGAGCAAGTATATTGCAACAATCTTCATGACTGATGGTTTTATGCTGAAGTAGCCTTGAAAGTAGCATAATTTGGTTATATGAAAAAAATAAAATGGTTTAAATCTTACAATGAAATCTCATCAACTTCCTTGAGTCCACTTGAATTCCTGTAGGTGTGGAAACCACACAAATTTGTGCGAACAGTAATTCTGTTCTCTATGGGTTTCTGTACCTCCCTCATTCCAGAACTCTCTCAGAGGCTTCCATAGTGTGGCAGATTAGCAGAACCTACATGAAGGTTGCCCTTTTTGTCCCCTGAGAAAGATAATTGAGCAAAAAAGTCTTTAATTTAATTCAGAATTTAACTTTGGACTTTGCCCAGAGAAGTTTTGGATGCTCCATCCCTGGAAGTGTTGAAAGCAAGGCTGGATGGTGCTTGGAGCAACCCGGTCTAGTGGAAGGTGTCCCTGCCCAGGGCAAGGGTTTGGAACTGGGTGATCTTTAATCTACAAACTACTTTGAAAGCAGTAGAATTTCACATCAACAAAATGGTTTTTTGGAAGGTCTTTTGAGGTAATTCAGCAGCATATGGACTTCATTTTTCATGGTCAGTAGTTACGTGTGGCCGAGAGTTGCTCTTATTACAACTGTGAAGTGCTTTTTTCCTCAGTACTTGAAATCTTATGCTTCTAGTAATGTTGTCAGGCAGGTCTACGGCACAGGAAGAGAAGCCAAGGTACTCAACATCTGTTGGAACTGCTCTCTCCTTTGTCCATGCAATGAAGCAAACACACTTCTGCAGGACAGCCCTGAAGGCTCTGCTCTGACCAGCAACTCCATGAGATCATATCAAGCATTTAATGTCCAAAACTGTGTAAATGTTTCTGCAGTGCTGGGCTGTAAAAGTGGGAGGTGCAGGTTTGGCTTCAAAGGAGCAGAATTGGTTGTCAAATAGCTAAGACTTGACTGATCTGTATTGTTTATTGTTTTATTTTGTATGGCCCTTTGAAAGCTCTTGGTGCTGTGTATTGTTAAAGAAAATAGGATTGTCTTTAATTATGTAAAAGATTCCCTGTTGTAGCCATGTAAAAGTCTACATCAGTCATGGATATTTCTTCTACAGGCAATGGAAAAACAAAGGGCTTTTTAGAGTGGGATTCATCCTGTTCTAATTGGCATATCTAAAATAGATACAAGCAGTTGATCTCTAAAGTTTTGACAGTGAAGAAAATCAAGACTGAGTTAGGATAGATGTCCAGCTTACAGAAAATGTTAATTAGGCAATATGACTGCCACCCAAATTTAGCTGCCCTGACTCAAAGGCTTGTTATATATGCAGAGAAGACCAATAAAGAATGCAGCATGTCTTTATTTCACAGGCAGGGAACCAAGTGGCAAAAAGGACAACATTTCCATGTGCACTTCAGTGACATAAGAATTCAAACCTTAGAATATTGTTTAGATGGGTGCAGAAATGACTTCCAGAAAGTCACACACACTGTCTGTGTGAAGGCAGGAACTGAAGTCAGCTCTCCATAATCTGGAGCCACTGCTTATCCTCACCACCATCCATCCCTCCTTCATCAGCCTCATGACCTGACTAAACAGCACTATCAGGGGCCTTTTCTTTCCTTTTTTGAAGGAAAAGCTGTGCAGGTCTCTGAAGTTAAGCAAGTTTCTTCTGCTTTACACATCTAAATTAAAATCTATTTAAGAAAAAACTACAAGACATAGTGCAATTTTAAAGTCATTTGGCAAACTGATTCTGTCAAGAAAGCTTAGTTTCATTCTGTTTGCTTGCAACAGCTTTTTTTTTCCATAACTCTGCTGTTCTTGTTCTTTTAATACATTTGGGAGGCCTGTCAAGGCCTATCCACTCTCTAAATAGCTTTGCAGATTAAATTTTTAACTCTACTCTCTTCATGCAGATGTATATTTCTGACAAAGAATTGCACTGACATGTCATCTCCCATCTTTCTCACAAGAGAGGAAATAGCTACGTGCCAGTACTGTTCGAAACTCTGAGTCTCCCCAGCAAACAATAAAATAAAATAATCATAATTATAAACCTCTGCATCGAGAAAACCTACAACTTCTTTATTTGAGCTTTTGCTACACTAATTTCCTTTGTCATAGCAGTTTTGGGCTGTTTTCTTCCTCGCCTTCAGGAATGTTTTTAACCAACTAATGAAAAACTGGGGAATATGGGGCAGAAGAAAAATGGGGGTTGTTGACTTAGTTGCTGCCACAGACATACCTGAACTTTTAGCCAAAGGCAGTGCAAAACACCCAGCCTAACCTTCAATCCTTTTTCTTCACTTGGGAACCTTTTGATCATAGAGTTTTTCTTTTTTACATATAAATACCAATAAAATCCTACTCAATTGAAGATGCCCTGGGCAACGAAAGGAATACCCTACCAGGAAAGGAATGCCCTGTCTTCAACAGGAATGAAGGTTTTCTGATTTAATACATCAGGAGTGCCCAGTGAAGGACTTTTCAAGAGCAGTTGGTCTCCTAGAAGGGGGCAATAGACAGTAAAGAGGCAACAAAGTGAATTGCAGTGAGCAGAATCCATGCCCAGATTAGGTATGTAAATTAAAAGGGTCTTCGATGTGTCGTGCAGTTTGTCATCTCGGGTTCGGTTTCCTTCTCCCCACAGAATCAATTGCATGTAAATAGGTCGTTGCTTATGCATAAGTCATTGCTTATGAATTCTTATTATCAAACACTTCTTTGGGACTCAAGATGCTTTTCTGAGATAAATATAGAGCAGAAATGGATGAACGTGGAAGAAAAATACTGGTAAAGATAATGGGAGATCTCTGGGGTAACTCCACTGCATCTACTACAAATGCCCATTAAAGACTCTGAGCATTTATGGTCATAAATACTTACTCAGGGTGTGGAGAAAGCAAAAGGAATGCTTCCTGAACCAGGATTATTAAAAAATAAAGGAAATTGCACTTTCTGGGAGATGTTATATGACAGAATTGTTACTTTAACAGCAATTGAAAAATGCCAGGTTTTGTCAGCTAAGGATATTCCCATTTTTTTGTGCAGTGCTGGGGACAGGAATTAAGCAGGTTACTTCCTCTTCTCATTTTATTATTGTGTGTGTAGTTTGTCTCCAATTCAGAGGTTCAGGTTAAAGTTTATTCTTATAATTGCAATGTTAAGACAATTTTTTACATTGGTCACACTGGAATTTTTTCATATTTTATTTGATTTGATTTCCAGACAGGAGTGAAGTGTCTTCTTTTAGCACAGGACATGTCATTCTTCTGAGGATTATCAAACAATTTTAATGCACAAATTCCCTGCTATTGTAGACTTACTGGCCTGTGGAAATGTTCTTGCTGTGCTTTTGTCATATTATGGCTGAAAATTTTGGCCATGCACACCCATCTGTATAAAAAATACCTGCTATTTCCTCTAAGGTATGAGGATACAATCATTCTTTATATATGTTATTGTGATATTTTTACACAGTGATGTTCAGGCTCTTTATTAACTGTCATGTCTATGTGATTAAAAACAACCATAACAGCAAATCATTAACTGCAAGGTTTCAATAGTTTGTCATTAATGCTAAAATAAATATTTTCAACCTGAGTTCCTAATGTTAAACTCTCTGGAAATTAGATGTTTAGCTTCCAGACAATTTACTCTGTGCTGAAAGTGTAGGCTTTTGTCCCACTCTTCTTGAACGTTTTTGAGGTTTTTTTCCTCTCTTCTGAGGTCCAGGGTTGTTTCTGTTGTTCAGAATCAATTAAACCTTCCGTGGAATTTAGGAAGCATTTGCAAGCAAGATTTTGTCATAGAATTTAAGAACAATAGTGCTCTTTGAAACAATTTCTTTTTTGCTTATATTATTCTGGCATGTTTGTATTTTTCCTTTTATCACTCTGAATTAAATAATTTGCCACTGGAGGGATACGTTTTGAAGTCTTGCCCTCAAAAAAACCCCCAGACTTTCCCCTTCCTTAGGATCACAGCTGAACATCATGGCTACTCAAGAGCAGGCACAGAAAAACTCCATTCCCCTTTTACATGTGGAAAACAAGTTAAGGAAAGGAAAAAGCCAAAATCCTCAGGGATATTGATTGCTGGATCTCAATGGCATAAATGACCAACTCAATAAGTCTGTGACAAACTGAGGAACCGAGACAAAACACAGTGAACCATCACCCATTCAGCTGTTCAACTCCATTTATGACAATATGCTTTGAAATGATGGAGTTCATTACTCCACTGATTAGAATGTGTGACCACCTACCACAAAGTAGTAAAGGTTTTTACTGATTTCTGTCTGGAAACAGGAGTTGAATATCTTTTTTCATACCAAGCATTTGTTAGTACTGTACCAGAGTTTGGTACGGAATGCACTAGTGTGTATATGTTGTTAAGATCTTCTCAGCTCATAAAAAACATTAATACTCATCAAAGCAAAATTCTATTGAAGGGGGGAAACCTCACTTTAATAGTATAACAGAATCATTTATGTTGCAAAAGACCTCTAAGATCATCAAGTCCAAGATTTCATGTTGCAAAAGACCTCTAAGATCATGAAGTCCAACATTTCATGTAACACTGCTAAATCCACCGCTAAGCTCCATGTCTACACAACTCTTAAATACCTCCAAGGATGATAACTCCACCACTGCCCTTGGCAGCCTGTGCCAGTGCCTGATCACCCTTTCAGTCAAGACATTTTTCCTAATAGCTAAACTAAACCTTCCCTGGTGCAACTTAAAGATGTTTGCCCCTCTCCTGTCGCTTGGTACCTGGGAGAAGAGACCAACCTCACCTGGCTCCAACCTCCTTTCAGGGAGTTGAAAAGAGTGAAAAGATCCCTCTTGAGCCTCCTTTTCTCAAGGTTGAACACTCCCAGCTCCCTCAGCTGCTCCTCATCAGACTTGTGCTCCAGACCCTTCCCCAGCTCCACTGCCCTTCTCTGGACTCACTCCAGCTCCTCAATGTCTTTCTTGTAGCAAGGGGCCCCAAAACAAACACAATATTGGAGGTGCAGCCCCAGCAATGACAAGTACAGGGGGATGATCATATCCCTCGAATCAGTCTCATGAAATGTGAAAAGCTATATCTGTTTAGCTATTCAAATCACCCCAGTAGCTTGGGGTGATAAATATGTGATACTTTTAATTTTGCAGCATTGAATGGTAGAATGTTCAAACACACAGCACCCATACACCCACAAACAGTCCAGAGCCTGAATTACAGACTTTGGAAATGAAAAAAAAAAAAATTTATGCCTGGGTAGTCCTCCACATTGTTCTGCTGTTGTCCTCAGTCCTTTGTTTATCCTTTGAGAGATGTTGAAATACATTGCGATTTGATGTGTGGTTGGGGAGGAAGGCAGGAGAAAACAAGGCTTTCTGTAGTAGAGCTTCTGAGCCAGTTGTGATGGAAGAGAATTAAAAGACTGAGTTAAAAGGTGTTATTAAGTAATTGAAAAACTCAGCTCTTTTTTTTTTTTTTCCTTCTGATTCATCTGCTACTATGAAGCAGGTGAAGACTTTAAACTACAGCTCAAGAGTGAACTTGACAATTTGTTGAAAAAGTGTTACATTTGAAAAAGCATCCAAATCTGTTTTGCTTTTACTCACATCTTCCTTAAGGAATTTCAGTGCAGAGCATAAGGTCTGTCAGAACAATATTTTCAAGGAATAAATCTATCAACAGCAAAATAGTTCCAATATGGGGGAAAAAAATTGCACTTGCTGAATACCATTCCATTTCTCATTTTCTGCATCCATTTCAGCTCAGGGGATTTCAGTTCCACATAAAATCTGACAACATTTAAAGCACTAAAAGCAGGTTATTTCCATTGTTTCCCTCATTACTGGAAGTCCTGGAGGGCTCACGGATCCTGGAAGTTCAAGTGATACAGTAGATCAGTTGTTCTCACCATGGTAAAGACACACACACCAATCCTCCTCTGTAAATCCAATATTTTCAATTAAAGGACCCTGCTAAACAGAAAAGAAAAGGAAGGTGTGAAATTTGGAACAGGCTGCCCAGGGAGTTGGTGGAGTTACCATCCCTGAAAATATTCAGGCACTCAGGGATATCTTCCAGTGGAGAACACAGTGGTGGTGCTGGGTTGACAGTCAGACTTGATAATTCCGGGGGTCTTTTCCAAACTTAATGACTCTGTGATTCTACGAAATCCCACTCCTCTGAAAACTGGTGGACTCACAGTGTCACAACAGGTCAGTTGAATGCCGTAGGAGGTCTAAGAATGGAAAAGCCTTCCTCACAACTCCAGGATTTTAGGGTACAAACCTGCCTGTTTATTCACTCATCAGCTAATTCTAACTTTTCTGAGTGAAGCTGCAATAACCACCAGAGAAGAGCTGAGGGATCCACGTAGCAACTTTTGCCAGCTAAATAAAAGTGAAGCTTTGTATCTTCACATCTCTTCTCATTCTTGGTGCGTTATTTAAAACGTTATTTTGAATTTCTTTTTTTTTTTTTTTCTGAGGGCCTGTCAGTTCACCTTTGAGAGAGCTGCAGTTGCTGTTCTGTCACCTCTTATGAAAGGTTTCAGCCTGATAAATGATAGCAAAGCAGATCTGCACAAACAGATGTACACTCTGCTTTGCCTGCCTTAGTTAGACTCTTTATGGCACTTGTAAATTAAGGAACAGAATGATACAGAAGAATATTAAACAAAAATGCTGTTGCATTTGACATGTTCCCTGCACCCGTTTGGTTTTGCCTTGATCTAGTCCCCTTCAAACTTGTTCCATGTCAGACCACCTTGTTCCAAACTATTTTCCTTCTAATAAATATTGACCTCCATTCATCTGGACTATAGTAATCAAATATTTTCTCAAAGAAATGAGTATTTCTCTTCCCCCATGACCTTCCTCATCTATGCAAGTGTTTTAGGCACAAAATCTTCTGCTCCCTTTTTGATGCAAACTTGACCTCTGTTGTCTTAGTTGGAAAATGCACTTGATTTCTAACAAGAGCTTTTCAAAATGTAACACTGCTGATTTGTTGGATAATGAAATCCAAATTGTTCCACAAAAAAAGGTGCAATTATACAGCGTGTAATACACAAATAAATTGACTTAATGTTACATTATAATGAAAACTGTGCAAAATCCTCTACACAAGCACAATAAAATAATAAAAAGTAATAGAACAGGTAATAGATGTAAAATAAATGCTAAAAAAGTAGTTCAAATCATTTTCATACCAGTCAAAAGATACTGAGAAGGGCGCATCCAATCACAATAAAACACCAGAATGAAACACTTCTAAATAGTAATATAAATTTTTGTGGACACTTCATGTCCCATGATGTGGAATTGACATATAGTTTGATTTTCTTTTTCCTAATGTAAGCCACAGTTTTACAGTCCTAGTGAAAACATTTTATTGCTGGGGATGTATTAGACATGGTTCATTTCCCTTCTCAGTATGGCTTTAATTTTCCACATCCATGGCTTGACACAGACCCAAACACCAGAAGATGGTTGTCTGCTATAAAGTGTTTGGCTTTCTTTGATTGCTTTACAATTTAATCTATAGTTCATTCCATTAACCCTTTCCATTTTAATGCCACAAAAGTCTTCCCCCTCTCCTTAATATAAAGATAAACTTCCCCTGAATCATTTATGCTCTCATGTCCAGCGGATTACAAAGAGAAGGAAGGAGAGCGGTGCTGAGGGGACGAGCAGTTTCTTCCTTACTTAACTTCCCAACTGGCAAAATAATTGAATGCACCACAGCAACAGGATTTTCCCTTCTGTTTTCATAATACATTCATAATTATTCATTCATTTGGTTTGGTCATATTCATACCAATGCACAGAGCCAAGAAAGTGCCACTGTCATTCTAACTTTCTCCTCAATCCCTGCTCTTCAGGGGGGGAAAATAAAAAACCCACGTTCCCGTCTGCAGTGTTGTCACATCCGATATCCAGTTCCTTCCGGCAGAGAAAGTGGATCTGGGAGGGTCACCAGATCAGCCTGTGCCTCGGGGCTCCTCGCCTCAAGTACAAAAGACTCGACTCAACTCATGTTAGTCATGTAGGTGGCCTATCGGTGGTGACGGACTGCCAGCTCGGTCTGTGGGCTACCCGTGATAACTGCCTTGAAATGCTAAGTGCTTAATTAAGGACCTTTCATATCAGTTATTGAGGGCTCCATCTCCCATAGCCCAGGGCGTTGTACTTTACAGAGGACTCCCCAGAGCCACAGCCAACTTTATTGCAGTGACAAGTTTAAAAAAAAAAAAAAAAAAAAAAAAAAAAAAAAAAAAAAAAAAAAAAAAAA
>NW_020956787.1:91273-93524 GCF_003031625.1 Empidonax traillii | reverse complement strand
TTCAGGATGTTCCTAGTTCGCAAAAGCTCGACAGAGACATTTCTTATTGTGCACCAATTTCATACCAGAATTATTCTTTATTTGCAGCAGTGTACGAGGATGTTCAGAATTGGGATCAAGGACAAAATGGTGCTTCCAGTTCCTTTAGCACCAAATCAAAGGAACACCCTAGTGTAATTGAAGCTGGAAACTAAAATCAACAAAATTAAACATTTTAATAACTGGCCTAATTGGCATCTTATTTACCCCCACCATAATGCAGCTGAGGAGATGGACTGAGTGCAAACCTAAAGTAAGCAAATCACAAATAAAAGGCCCCAAAAACTCCTCAGTGGGAGTTCTCTGCAAGTTAAACTTCAGGTTGTAGAATCTCTTGGGATCTCCTGAGCCTGTAATTGGGCTGGTCTGGGTGCTACAGGCTGGACAAGTCTCATGAAGACATCCAAAGGATGTAGCCAATCCTTTGCCATCATCCCCAGCAAGCTAAAATCCTAGAAATCCAAGTTGATACACAGGGCAAAGCAACCAAATCAAACCATCCAGCAGGCACAGGCTGACAATTCTTCATTTCTTTTCTCCAATATCCCTTCTTCTAATTCTTTTTTATTAATCAACCCACTTTGAGTTCTTTGATGTTCCTGCATCTTCTTACTTGCCAACTGATGTGGAAGAACTGGATGTCTAAAAGACAGTGACATCAATATGATTTATTTTTAAAAACCAAATGACAAGTATTTAAAGTAAAATGACACTTCTTAAACTTAACTACAGTAATATTTTATCAGCTCAACCACACCACAGTTTGATATCTAGAGGATCTTCTTCTTTAGTCTCTACTTATTTTAATAAAGTCCAAGGTTTGTATTTTATATATAAATTTGAAAATGGTATACTAAATATTCTAAATATATATTCTATTTGGTATATGGTACTGTACATACCACATTTTGTATACTACATTTGAATATTGTAAGCAATTTATAAGGTGTTAGGAATAGTAGTAATCAAAAAAATAGGACAAGTTTATCCTGGGGTTACATAGTTTTCCACGAAGAGCTTAGGCAGGGTTTAAGTAGCAAAGATCAGTGTTATCTGAGATATACATTGCTTACTCCATCTAGGAGAGAGATCCTGCAGCCTTGTTCATATGAAATATTATCATACTCCTTCTGCACTTCACAATCTCCAAATAAAGGAGAAAAGATTAAGCCTATTGCTTGTTCAGTGTGGTGAGATCCTTTGAAATGAAAAAAAAAAAAAAAAAAGCTGGATAAATGGAAAATGTGATTGCTTTTTTGTCTAAATTTGTAATTAAAGCCACTTCTTTTTCAAGGCAGAAATCAGGGAGCTTTCTCCTTGTGTACAGTTTTTCATGCCTAATTTAGCAGATTATATTTCTCTCACATCCTGTGACAGTTAAATAAACAGGCACAGGAAATATCTTTAAAATCATTGAAGGTTCTCTATAAAAATAAATAAATAAATGAGTAAATATGTAAATAAAGAAATAAATAAAAGCAAGATAACACTCTGAAACACACAGTGAACCTCCGAAAAATGGGAATACTGGGGCCATTGTTTAATTTCTGAGACCAGGGGAAGATTATTGATGATTCAGAGCTCGAGCATCTGTGCTCACTCACCAGTGTGATAGTGACAATTATTAACCACCAGCCTGTTGGAGGGGTAAGAGTAAATAAGCCATCAGCGCGGAGCCGATGCCGGAGCCGCATTCCTCCGGACCGGATTTTTCGGCAGCAAACTCCACCTGATGACAGCTACAATCAACAGTGGCTCCAGGCAGCTGCTTTGCTGCAGGCCACATTCAATTATGTCGCCCTGCATTAGTCCCTGGCGAAGCTGTCACCTTCCAGCCTGTGAAGTGATAGCATGAAGAGGCTCCTGAAGTCTCGGCAGTTCTGCCTTCAGTTAGGGGAGCAAGGGGAAGCGACGGGAAAAAAGGCCATTAGCACTGTGCCTGCTTGCAGCATTCATTTTGCTCATGGAGAAAAAAAAAAAAAATACCTTAGGTGAGCTGGATTTGGAAAGTTGTCTGGTGTTGGATAATTGAAGATTTTTTTTCCCCATAAAACCCATTTTTTTCCCATAAAACCCTTTTCCCCCCCCCCCCACAAAAACCTTTTTTTTTTCCTCATAAAAACCTTTTTTTTTTTTTTTTTTTTTTTTTTTTTTTTTTTTTTTTTTTTTTTTTTTTTTTTTTTTTTTTTTTTTTTTTTTTTTTTTTTTTTTT
>NW_020956787.1:86902-88303 GCF_003031625.1 Empidonax traillii | reverse complement strand
TTAGTTGTAGCATTAATTTCCCAGCTGCTGGTAAAGATAAATTGTGCCCCTTCATTGCTTATAAAAGAAAATGAGCACAACTCCACTTGATAACTTCGCTACTGGATGTAGGTTTTATTAAGGGCCAAGATCTCTGTAGTGTAAACGTTGGGAACATGCGTGTTTCTTGCTAAAGATGGGCCCTCTGATTTTATTGTCTCTCCAAGCAGTGAATAACATGCATTGGCATGCTGATGAGGAGGTTCCAAATGAAGAATATGGCCATAACTAAAATGATATTATTCTGTCCCCTCAAGGGGAGGTTTTGCTCTCAAATCCCAGCAGGAGGTACTTGTGATAAAACTCAATTTGGGACATTATCCTCCTCATGTTTATTTACTTTTCCCCTTTTTTATATAAACAATCAATATGAAAATGGAACCAAATGTATGCAGTACCACATAAACCCAACTGTTTTCTTCCTCTCTCTTTTTCTTTATGCAGCAGATGAATCCTAAAAGCTTCTACCAATCTGAGCACTGTGGAGTGAAGGTTTTTTAGTGCAGATAAAAGGCAGAGAATACACTTGGTAGCAGTGTGCAGTCTGGTTGTTTCATTTGATTCACATGGCCTATTTTAGGCACCTGAATTAAGATGAAACCTTTAACAACCCAGAGAGCTTATTTCTTTCCACTGATTACTCAGAGACCTTATAATGAGCCTCACAGATTTTTATTTCTGTGCTCTAAATGTTTGAATTTGGTCAGATGAATCCTCACCCTGTTGACCAAGATACTGGCGTTCCTGGAGAACAAGACCAGGAGTTGCAATCCATCAAAACCAGAAGCATCTCCTGTTGGTAGATATTTCTAATATCTGCTGTTATGGGTTTGTCTAGATGAGAATAGTTGTGTCCAATAGTTGTTGGGGAGCCAGTCTGAGTCTCTCAACTAGCACTTTAAGTGGGTGTTCAACAGTGAAAATTAGTTCACACCAAAATCAAAACATCACCTTAGGAAAATGAGTCCTCTGAAGTATGAACAATGTTTTTTTTCAAGGAAAATAGGTGGGTATTTTAGAAATTCCCTTGCAAATGTGGCTCTAAATTTTGTTTTAGTCTTTGCCAGATCAACATTCAGTGTTTAAATCCTGGCAACCTTGATCTTTACCACAGACCTGCACACCTGAGTTAAGTCCCAGTAAAGTGTCTCCTCCAGCCTCCTGCAGGGCTAGAACAAGCTTCACTCTCCTAAACACAGGGTTTATTTTCATGGTCAATTTAGGGCAATCTAAGGATGCTTTCAAAGCGATAATTCCATCCTTATCACCAGCTCTCAACAATCTTTACTGTGGCATTACAGAGCTCCTGTAATATCAGGAAAATAGTTCTTCTGAACTCAAAAGAGATCTAAAAACCCCATC
>NW_020956787.1:85615-86881 GCF_003031625.1 Empidonax traillii | reverse complement strand
TGGGCAGGACACCTTCCACTAGACCAGGTTGCTCCAAGCCCCATCCAGCCTGGCCTCAGATACTTCCAGGGATGAGGCAGGCACAGCTTCTCACAGCAACCTGTGCCAGGGCCTCACCACCCTCACAAGAAAGAATTTCTTCCTAAATTCCTGAAGGAGGCTTTGTTTTTCACTGTTCAGCATCTGCCCTCCCAGAAGAGCTTCTCAAAGCCTACTGCAAGAAAGCATGTGGACCATGGGGGGATTTTGAGGGGGAGCAGAGGAATTTTCACTGTCAAGTGAGTCAGCACACGCCAGGACCGAGGCAGCTTGATGGGCTGAGCCTTAGAGCACAAGTCATTGTGGCTGAGGGACCTGGAAGTGTTTATCCTGGAGAACAGGAGGCTCAAAGGCGACCTTACTGTTCTCCACAAGCCCCTCAAAGAAGGTCATAGTCAGGTGGAGGGTCAGTCTCTTCTCCCAGGTAACAAATAATGGGACAAGAGGAAACAGGGTCAAGTTCTTCCAGGGGAGGTGTAGATTGGATATTAGGAAAAATTTCTTCACTGAAAGGGCGGTCAGGCATTGGAACAGGCTGCCCAGAGAAGTGGTGGAGTCACCATCCCAGAAAGTGTTCAAAAAAGGTGTAGATGCAGTGCCTGGGGACATGGTTTAGTTATGGACTCAGCAGTGCTGAGTTAGTCACTGAATTTGATGATCTTAAGAGTTCTTTTCTAAAGTTAATGATTCCATGATTCTTTGGGAAATGGGTGACTTCTCTGTGCCACCAGCACAAGACCTCTGTGCCTCCAGCCCTGAGGCTGCAGGTAGGCTGTTTCACCCCATGGCTGTAGAGCTCTCAGCACCACATGAACCCAAAGGGGGATGTTACACAGGGTGCCAATGGATTTGTATTTTCTTCCCTGATCACTGCAGCTTTGATGAGGGTTGTGCAGTTTTCCGAGCCAGTGGATAGCTGAGCTCATGTACAAGGCTTTCAAGAACAACCTAAGCAAACTCTGCCCAGAAATTTCCCATCCCAGCTTTCAGAGGTACAATAGCACTAATATAATATTACAATATAGTAATAGTTTTGCAATATAGAATCACAGAATCATAGAATGACTTGGGTTGGAAGGGACTTTAAAGATTATTTCATTCCAGCCCCCTTAAGATGGGCAGATACGCCTTCCACTAGACCAGGTTGCTCAGAGTCCCATCCAAACTGGCCTTGAACACCTCCAGCAATGGGGATAGATGATATCTAGTGCATAAGGATTTATGATA
>NW_020956787.1:22147-83206 GCF_003031625.1 Empidonax traillii | reverse complement strand
ACTCTCCTAAACACAGGGTTTATTTTCATGGTCAATTTAGGGCAATCTAAGGATGCTTTCAAAGCGATAATTCCATCCTTATCACCAGCTCTCAACAATCTTTACTGTGGCATTACAGAGCTCCTGTAATATCAGGAAAATAGTTCTTCTGAACTCAAAAGAGATCTAAAAACCCCATCCAGTGTCTTTCTGATCCACCTGATCACTCAGAGTAAGGAAAAGGAACAGAGTTGCTCCAGAATTGTTTCTGAAGTGCTCCCCGAATTAGTTGCATGGACTTAGACTGGTTTGATTTGTGCTTGTCATTCAACTACAGTCTTAAAAGAAATTCAGAATAAAGCTCTTCTCCATTTCTCAGTGTTTCTCTGGGGGAAAAAAAAAAAAAGAAAAAAAAAAGAAAAACAGAAATCCTTGAGGAAAATCAGAGATGAGTCAATGGGAATAGTTTAAGCCAATATTGTGAAAATGTTGTGATCCCACCACTTTCCAGAGGAGGAAATTCCATCAGAGAGAAATGAGTCAAAACCATTTATCACAACATGGCTGGAAACTGAGATAATGTGACTTGACGTTATAAACTCCCTTCTCTCCAAAAACCTGAACAATGTCCATTTTTAATCTTCTACCTTTACGTGTTTTAACCCTGAAGTAGAAATACAGCCTGGCAGGAGGGAGTGACAGATGCTCTGTGTGGTGTGTAGGAGACCATACTGGAATAGAACAACTGGAACAGCAACTGATAAGGAAGAATCACTCACCTATCCAACTTCTACATTTACTAATAAGTCAGTGTTAAACTGTGTGGTCATTACAATTTTCACGGTGCATTAGGGAAAAAAAGAGGGAATTTCATGCACCAAAATACCTGTACTCCTGTTAGGAGCTCAGCTACCCATACCTGAGTTAGAATTAAGTGTCTAATAGAGTAAGGATTGTTCTCTTTAAGTATATATATATATATATATATATATATATATATATATATACAGTTCTAATCCTTGGAACTATCCCTTAATTCAAAATTTCATTGTGGTCACAGTCAAGGGACACACTCTTGGGAGAAGGGTTCATCACCTTGTTTCTGTCCCCTTTCCTTATGGCTTGAGGACATTTTCATTCTCTAGTGTTCAGTGATAACCTTCAGAAATGGGGATTCTTTCACCTTGAGAGTGTCTCCTGATTAGGGCATTACTGTGAAATGGAGGATGTAGAATCCTCTCTGCTTTCTAGACAGAGGTAACAATCTTTCAATTACTTATTGGGAGGAAAAAAAAAAAAAGACACATCCCAGCAAGGAAATTACGTTTCTTACTTTGCTGAAAAAAAAAAAATAGAATTTAAGTAGTCTTTTATTGTCTAAAACTGGAGAATCATAGAGTACCTGATGGAAATCTCCCAGAAGACTAAATGTGATGATTTTTGCTGGGGTTGGTGCTCTGCCTGAAGAGAGAGGAAAAGTAGGTGGCACGAAGGAGTTTCTGCTTGTGATGTGTATGAAATTCAGGTGCCTAAATCTCTAAATGGGAAAAATTTGGATTTATTGGACCACCTTCTGCAGTAAAGTTTTCACAGAATCAACAGAATCACAGAATCAACCAGATTGGAAAAGACCTCCGAGATCATCAAGTCCAACCCTTGATCCAACACTGCCATGGTTTCTGTCCAATTCTGATTGTGCCACAAAGTATCTCAATCTTGAAGGAAATCAACAAATAGTCAATATATGGCTCTTGGGATCCATAAATTAAACTGCCTTCCACCTGTCTCCTTTGAGGGTCTTGCTTTAGTAGATGTTCTTAGAGCACATCTCAGGCTGGATTAAGCTCAAAATACGGTCACATCACCTACCTGGTGTTCCCGTGGTTTTGATGGGTCAAACAGGGAGATGTTAGACAAATTCCCTCCAGTAGAAGCAGGGAATTAAACCCAGATTTTCCATAGATGAAGTAGATGCTCTTTTAAGATGTGGTTCCTCTGATCCATCCTGGGAGACCATCTTTCTTTCCCTGGACTATAAAGATACTCTCAGTTGACTCACTGTCACTCATTTGCACATCAGATTTCCAGATTATCTTGGATTTATCCCAGACATACTAACTTGTGACTAACATGGAAATGCTCCAGTGACCATCTTTAACACCATCACTTTCCCCCACACTCCCTACCCTAAAGCATTTTCTTTTCCCCACTTCAGGAGGTGAGAATGATTCCTTATACTGCAGTGTTGCTTCTCCTTCCCCGTTTCCAAACTCATGAGTTTTCCCAGAGACTGAAGTGTGACTCATTCTCCAGCCACAGTTATGCAGGACTCATTCCATGTGATCACTCAGGCATTCCAGACAGCAGCCTAGTCCAGGTGGGATTGTTCTAGTCCAGGCTATTGAATGTTGGAACTCAGAGATTATTAATATCTTATATATATATATATATATATAATATTATTATACCACAAAAGAGACAAAGTAAGAAAATAAACCCATTCTGAACTTTCCCCTCTCACTTGTTAAAGGGAGATAAAACTATGATTGATGTGGAAGAAAGTTAACAGGAAAGGTTTATTCATTGTTTCTTGTAATATACAAATCTAGATGGCATGAAACAAAATTCCCTGGGAACTTGTTTTAAACCAGAAAAACCTATTGCATTTGTCACACATAGTTAAACTGTGGAATCCTCATCAGAGTGTGCTGTGGAGTCCAAATGCTGAGTGGATTCAAAAAGTGATCAGATGATTCAATTAAAAAAAAATACCATTGGAAACATAATTATAACTTGTCTCTCAATATCCCCAGAAAAGAAAAAAGTCTCACAATCTTGAAAGACATGCCAGGGAAATGGTTCATTTCTGTATGTGTTTCTGTGAGAGCAATCAGAGGCAGGACATGGTTAAGTGGACTTCTGGTCTGATGCAGATTCCTGTGCTCTTATACTCTAGGTAATAATCTGGGATGTCATCCACAAGACAAACATCTGCACTAAGACTGCATTCTATATCAATAATTTCCTTAAATATCACAATAACACACTTTTTTCTAACCCATGACAAAGTTTTCTTTGCATGTTCATCACCACTACTGCTGAAAAGGATTGTTTTCACACCAAATTTGATGCACGTGCAACTCTGCCAAATGTCTTCTGATGGATCTTCCATGGATCATGAATCAGACAGGATTTCAGGCATGGTGCTTCCTGGTTTGCTCAGCTACTGGAACTGTTGAAAAATGTTGTTGACTGGACAATTCACCCTGTCCTGATATCTGTCCTGTAGCTTATGCTGATACAGAATCAAGTCCTTTTAGAAATTGCAGCTGACAGTACCTTGACAACTGATTTGTCAAATCACCCCATTCTTGAAATGCCAATATAGAAACTGGGGCTTAGGGGATTGACTGGGAAGGTAGGAATGGTGATACCCTGTGCACTCACAGAAAGAAGGGCTGTACTCCATATCCCAAGTGATGACTGATGATTCCAGATAGAAACATCACATCCTTTTCCAAAGGAGACTTGTGAGAGACTGTCCCTCACTACACCTTCCCTGTAAAACCTTTTTTCCTAATATCCAATCTGAACCTGCTCTCTGTCAGTTTGAAGCCATTGCCCCTTGTCCTGTTACTCCAGGACCTTGTAAATAGTCCCTCTCTTGTCTTTCTTTCCTCTCAGGTACTGGAAGGCCACAATTAGGTCACCCCAAAGCCTCTTCTCCAGGCCGAATAATCCCAATTCTCTCAGCCTTTCCTCATAGCGGAGTCGCTCCATCCCTCTGATAAACTTGGTGACCTGCTCTGGACTTGCTCCAACAGGCCAATGTCCTTCCTGTGTGAAGTACGTAAAACCAAACTAATCCTTTCACTTGCCATGAACAGTAAATTTGACTCAAGCTGCCTGTGAAACAATCCCTTAAACTATTCTGGAGATGTTAAGATGAAATTGAGATTTAAGATCAAAATGAAACCACTGGCCTTTCTTTTTTGTCAGCTTAGTACCTCTTTTTTAGAGATATTTGCCATTTTTGCAAACTTATGTCAATCCAACCATGAGAAATATCTGAGACTGCCCAGCACAGGCACTGAAATGGGTTCATTGGTGTTGCTCAGCGTGACTGGAGATTGGATGCACCATGAGGGATGGCTTCCCATTTCACAGCCTATTGGTCTTCCCCAGTAAACCAAGCTAGAAATTGGTTAGTGTTGCATATTTCTTGGCTGGGCAGGCTGTGGCCAAAGGACAATTTCAGCAATGCCTGAAAATAGAACACCCCATTTCCTGAGTTGTTGTCCTCATTTGCCTCACATCTTTACCATGGGTGAACTCGTGGGAACTTGCCCCACGGAGTTCTCAATGATGTAACTAAGTCTGAAGTGCTGTATTTAGCCAGATTTGGCAACTTTAGTGAAGAAAAATTCATAAAATCTTGGAAGAGCTGGAAAAATGAGTTTCCTCACATTGCATATTAGTAAGAGCATCCCTAAATATATCAGTTGTTTGGGAACGTGAGAGTCCTGTAGCTAGGTCATGAACCTGGAGAGCTGCACTTCGATAAAGCTGACCCAAATGAGAATAGAGGCAGTTTAGAGCCAGATATTTTACTTGCAGCGAAAGAATTTAATCTTTCAGTTTAGGATTGTGGATGTCTCATTTCAGTTTCTCAACCCCTCCAGTAATTTGTGGCAAAATACCTTGTCTTCTCACTTCTTACCTTCTTATATATATGGGATTGCCTGAATTCCCGTGATTTAACTGGGAATTGAAGCACTTTGTGTTTCCAGGCCTTGGTTGCTTTAGCTTCTCAAATATAAAACTAGACATTAAGGTGTTTTTTACCCTCTTGGGCTGTTTGGAGAAAAATCCTGGACAGACTGAGGTGCTCACAGGTTTAGTAAAGGCATACAAGTCCCTAAGATAGGCAGAGAGTATAAAGCATCAGAGCACACATGATTTTTACAGCCTTGCAGGCATTTGCACCTGCACTGAACGAGTGCCAGATAGAAATAAAACTTGGAAACATATAATTTGTTTACACTTTTGACAAGACAAATGACTGCACAAGCTGTGAGTCACTGGCAGTTCAAAATAGAGACACATCTCAATATCCAGGAGCCTCGTGTTTTCAAATGTTGATTGTAAACAGATCTGAAGACTCAGCCCAAAATAAAGAGGATTTTATTTCCCTCTTAGGTTTTTCTTAAGGGGGATATGAACAAAAACTTAATTTTATTTTGCTAATTACTTTAAAAAAAAACGCTTAGGCTTCTGTGTCCCTTTTTACAGTATATCTTCATGGTAGCTACTCTTCCATTAATTATCTCAACAGGAAAACATTCCTTTACATAATAACATCATATTCTAGTGCAGCAGGGAAAAAGAATATTTTTTTTCTGTATCTATGAGTGACAAAAGGAAAAAAAAATGGGAAAAGTAAAAATTCTTTCTTGTGTCTTGTTTAACTAGTGCCCCCTCTTGTGGTGCTTTGGCAGCAATACCAAACCCCAAAATACGGGGTTCTGAGGTAAGAAAAATACAGGATATAATATAAGTTCGTTCCAGAGGTGATTTAAATACAAGGTATAATAAAATAGATTAAATGGTATTAAATATGCAATCGAGAGGAGATCCAGCAGTCGTCAATATTACAAAAAAAAAAACAATGTTAAGGAAACATAGCAGGAAGGATGGAGCAGACAGGAAAATATGGTGTTCCTGGCTGTTAAAACCACTACCCTTCCCTTCTGAACTGGACTTCTCTCTGATGAACAGCTCACTGTCATTTTAGTTCCAAGCTTTCTGAGTACACTGCTCATTCGAGCATCCCTTCTCCTTTCTCCCTTCGTTTTCCCTCTCATCCCTCCTGACCTCTCTCTTTTCTTAGTTTGTTTCATCTGTAGCATTAGTTCTGCGATTTCTCAGCTCTCCAACTTTTTTTTCCTTGTTATTATCTCCCCAAGCCAGACACCTCAGATCCAAAACAATACCCAACAATGCCCTTTTTTTTTTTTCTTTTTTTTCTTTTTTTCTTGTTTACCAGCCCCAGCCTGGCTTTTCAGAATCACTTTTTTAAAGACTCTCTGCTGATGCAGCATTTATTTTCCTTTCAGATTAATTATATTTGCAGGAGCAGGAGGAAAAATAACCCCAAAATGACCATTTTGTGCAGCGACTCGCAGGATTCTTCCTGGAGAAGTTTTAAGCCAGGAGATGTATCTTGTTCTACAGGGATCTCTGTCAACTTCTCTTTTTATGCATTTAATGTTCTTCCCCAGCGATAGCCTAAGGGTGCTTTCACTAAACAATTAATGTAAGGCATCTCCTGGGAACCTAATGGGTATTTAGCAATAAGTTCACTTCCAGTGAATTGTATAATGTGATATTTTGACAATGGATATAGTGAGGTTCTTGAAAGGTGAAGTTTTCTCCAAAGAAGCACTAAAATATCCAACAGAACTTCTGATAGCATTTCGTGGGGTGGGATGGGATGGAGAGTGGGTCGGAAGGAGTGGGGAATTTAGCAGAGTGTTCGTGCTGTTGTACAGTATGTTCTTTAATTTTAGTGTCATCCTGCAATAATGTTCACTTTCACTAATACAATGTACAAGTCGTAATCTATTAGGGAAAATAAAATTTGCTGTGACATTTGATATGAAAGCCGCTAGCAATGAAGGATGTAGTACTGCAAGTGATATTTGTATTATGTTAATAAAAAATGATATTAACATATGAAACTAATACCAGGCAAGGAAAAGCGTTTAATATTAAGGCTTGAAACGCAGAAAGTAACATGAAATCTCCAGTCTGGTCTGATGCTGCTGTGCTCAGGATCACACTGAGAAGACTGTAGGCAGCAAGTTTTTTAAAAGGCGATTTTTAATTATGATTAAAAGTAATTCCAAGAGTTATCACAACAATAATTTAGTATATTTACCCAGCCATTTAAATAAAGAAGGTGGCATATTAAATAGAAATGATTGCGGAGTGTGCATTCAGCATTGGCTATTTCCCTACCAGAATTATTCTCACTGTGTAATCTAAATAAAACTAAAACTTCAAAGATGGGGTGTAGGATTTCATGCCATTTCTCTTTGGTGTGACAGCTTGCAAACTGCAAAATACGTCCAGCAGTGTAGAATTGTATGTGTAACATTTTCACAGAGACAGTCTTCTATAGGGTACGGAGTGATAGGATTTCATAAAAATAAGTTGCATGTAGGAATGTACATAAAATCAGCTTATTTGTTTCTACTTACTCACCTGAAGCAGAACAGACTGAAGGGGTTGTTTAATTATTACGTTTTTTTTCTAAGAGAACAGCGTTCCAGGAGAACAAAATATCTGCTTCTATGATGCATTTCTATCAAGCACATAAATACATAAAAACAGACAAATAGAAGGAAAAGGAGATAGATGTAAAAAATTTTTTCACAAATTATTACCAAAAGCAAAATTAAAGTGTTTCAGCCTTTATTGTTCTCATGCACAAAATAACAAACACCCTAGCAGCAGTGAAACTACAGAAAACAAAACAAAAGCAAGAAAAAAAGTTCTCAACTCAGTTAACCCATTTAACCCAGTTTTACAGATTATACCTTTCTTTTTGCTAATAAATTTAAAAATAAGAGTTAATGATCTCAGTGAACTCTAGTCACTGATTCACTGTAGATTTTCAGTTATATTGTGATAATGATTTAATTTTCCTCCTAAAACTGAATTTTGCAAGGTTTTTGGAGTACAGTCTTGGCAATATCTAACACCAGTAGCATGCAGCAAGTTATTCTAAAAGTGCTTCAGTTCCCGGAGCGTTGTCTGCTCTTCTCAGGCTTTATGGTAGAATTAAGCTCATTATCATATTTTGCAAATTTTTTTCAAATATGGGAATCAGTAAAAAAATATTTAAGAAGGATATTTCTAAGCTAAGAAAGCAGGCAGGTTCTGTTGCTTCTTAAAGGAGATATTGTAATTACAAGCAAAAATAATTCTAGTATTTAACATCACTTCCATTTAAAATGCAATAAAACATAGCTGAAATATGTATAATAATTTATGTTACTCAGTTTTCAAAATCAGGTAGTAAACCACAGCCTCACAGCAGCCCTCATCCCAATCTCTAAGTTTCTAAAGCTGATCTGAATTATGGCTAAACTAATATATGGTCAAATAAACACTGAACAGAACAACCAAAAATTCAGGAAGGTAAAATAACTGCAGAGGCTTTTTCCTCAGTTGGGTGCATGGTTATTAAAGCAGCACCCCTATGGCAATAATTTCTGTTCAATAAATGTAGCTTAAGGATTTCCAAGTAATGAATTTTTCTAGCTGGAACTGTGAATAAAGAGTCATTCCTTTCTATGAAGCAAGTCACATTCTGGGCTGATGGAAATTGGTGTAGCTCTGTTAACATCACAGAGCTCTGCTGATTTACACAGACCAACAAATTTGAACCGTTTGTCTTACAAAACACTTCCATTTGCAGGACAGAATCCAGCAGAGTTGTCCCTTGCCATGCAAACATTTCTCAGGCTGTATTTGCAGGCTGATTTATCAGTTCAGCATTCCAGTGCATTGCTTTAACGTTCAGAGACATGACTGCAGCATCGGTCTATGTGCTAAACACAAGCATAAATAACAGTTGATGCCCAGAGCCTCCAACCTGTGCATATATATTCAGCTTCAGCCTCTCGACCTTAATGATCCACTCAGAGCTGCACAGGAACACAGCATTTGTAGCCTTATGCTCTAACAGATTTCTGTCTGCTTATTTTTTGTAGAGGCAGGGAATAAGCACAGTTAATCAGGGTAAATATGGAGTGTCTTAACTGAGGGCTGTAGGACTGCTCAGGATTCATATGTCTGAATGTGTCAGGGGTTTTGTATTTCAGGGCTCACCAATATGGGGTTTGCTGTTGAGAAAGTATTTGACTGCAGAGAAGTAACAGAGATACTCTGTGCTTAAAATTGCATGCTTGAACTTAATTAAAACCCCATTCAATATCCTTTATTCCTCTTTGTTTCTTCGTGCTCTAGCAAGTGCTAGAGTCAAATAGAGCCAAGGTGGACACAGAATCGTAGGATCACTGAGATTGGAAGAGGCCTCTAAGATCAAGTCCAATCATTCCCCCAGCACTGCAAAGTCCACCACTAAACCATGTCCCCAAGCACCACATTTTTGAGATGGTGACTCCACCACTGCCCTGGGCAGCCTGTTCCAGTGCCTAATCACCCTTTCTGTCAAGATATTTTTCTTAACATCCAATCTAAATCTCCCCTGGTGCAACTTGAGGGCATGCCCTCTTGTCTTATCAGTTGTTACTCAGGAGAAGAGACTGTCCCCAACCTGGCTACAAGCTCCTTTCAGGGAGTTAGAAACAGTGCAAAGGTCCCCTCTTGAGCCTCCCTTTCTCCAGACTAAACACCCCCATCTCCCTCAGCTGCTCCTCATCAGACCTGTGCTCCAGACCCATCCCCAGTTCCATTGACCTTCTCTGTACTTGCTCAAGCACCTCAACAGATTTCAAGCCCTTTGAAACACACACATCCCATCCTTTGGGTTGCCTCAACCAACATTCAGTGTTGACTAAAGCTCTTCTTCATGATTGTTCCCTGGAGCATCCTCACCTTCATTTTTACTTCAGCCTCAGGAGATCTTTATTCTGATTCTCTCAGAAATTATGTAGGAAAATGTCAAAATTCCCTCACTTACCTACAAATTTAACAACTGGAGACTCAATTTACTAAGAGAACTCCAAAATAAACTTCCTCTGTCTCTGGAGAACACTCTAAGATGTTAATAAAGAAGAATGACTGAGATGGAGGAGAGGCATGGGGCAGAAAATACTCCCCTGTGGTTCATGCTACAGGGAAACTCCTGCATGGGAATCACTTCAATGGGCATGGAAAGGCTGAGAACAAGGTCCAGGAACAGCTCTAAGTCTGAATACTCCAAGAGAAAGACATGGGTTCCATTCAATGGATACCATCCATACCTTGTCAGTCAGTTGTGGTTTTTTTTATTATACTCATCAAAGCATCTTAAGTGGAGATCAATCAGAGTTTGCAGTTTGTTGGGTTTTTTTTAAGGGCAAGTTGTTTTCTTGGGGATCGTATGACTAATAATTTTGTAAACTAAGCATGTCACAGAATCACAGAATGGCCAAATGGGCAATGTTAGAAGGACCACAGTGGATCCTTTATCTGGTCCATCCTCCCTGCTCAAGCAGTGTCATACCAGAGCACATGTCACAGGATTGTGTCCAGATGGTTCTGGAATATCTCCAGTGAAGGAGACTCCGCACTCTCTCTGGGCAATCTGTTCCAGTGCTTGGTCACTGTGCAGTAAAGAAGTTCTTCCTCATGTTCAGGTGGAATTTCCCATGCATATCAATTTATTTTGGAGTGTATCTTCTTTTTGTTGGATAACTAAAAGGTGTTGCCTTTTAAATATAAATAAATAAATAAAAATAAGGCACTTTACTAAGAATACTCTTCTTTTCCTCTAGTTTTTTGAGCAAAAGCTACATGCTGTGGAAAGTGCTAAGTAATTTTCTTGCTTATGATGATAATGTTCTTCTGATATTCCTTTACACATTGGAATTAGAGATATTGTTAACAACACTTTCATTGCTCTTGCAGGAAGCTGAATGTTGGATGTGAAATATTGCATTTAATTGCCAAGCTAATCAAAAACAAGCTAGCAGTTATTCAAACAAAATCCCTGATCCCCTCTGCCCATCCTTATCAGAAATTAGTACTTAAAAGAACAAAAAGCATTACTGCAATTAAAATTTAAAAAAATATATCGCTGCAATTTAAAAGGAGGGGAAAATCATACAAATAAGCTGTCAGTATTATTTTCTCTTCTTCCTTTACACTGGAAAAGTAAAAAACTTTACAGACGACATTTCTGCTTATTAAGCATTTCATCAATTTGTGGTTTATTTTTAAAAGACAGATTAACTACTTTCTCCATTAAACACACCACAGATTCCTCAGTGTTCCTGACAGCAAGTTGCCCTTTCGAGGCAACAGCACCACTGACAAGAACATACTGGGAAGGTGTTTTCTCATCTTATGAAAAAGATGGGAATTTTTTAAGCTACCTCCTTCCTATTATGACTGGTACTTCATGTCAAAATGTGGGAGGAAAATTTGATTTAGTGTAATGACTCCCAGTGAATATGTGGTCCTTGACTGTAAAACCAATTAACACCAATTCGAATTTGTTTATTAACAAATTAGAAATGTGATTGTTAATTTAATAATAAGAACTATATGGTCAAACAGTGGTTCAAAATTAATGGAAAATTACCAAATAAGAAGTGCCAGAGAGAATACAAAATGTGGAACACAGGTTTTTCTTTCCAATTAAGACCTGAAACATGCTCTTATGCAGATTGTCTTTCCAAAAACACTCAAGATTTTAGCAATAAAAGTCTTGATTCTTCGGTGAAAAATGTAAATCCGAATGCATTCCTAATTAAGCTGCTTTATAATTAAATCTGCTTCCTTTTCCTTTTGAAGTAATTGAAGACTTTTTTTTTCAGTTTCCAGAGGGAAACATCCCACCTCAGGTTAACCAAGGCATCAGATCACTTAGTTGAAACACAGGAAGGAAAATTCAAACACCTGGGCTGAACGAGGCAGCGCAGAGACAACCTGGCTCTCCCCTGTCCCAGGTGAACACCTTAGCCCTGGGCTATTGGCTGCTCTCCAGTATGTCTATAGCTGGACAGGAATCCTCTCATGGACACACACACACAAAAAAAAAAACCCTTTCCCAAAGCAAGATGTGTTCACAAAGTTATTTTCCTAGAATGGATTTTTGTTATTGAAAAGAGTCCTCATTTTACGTAAAACTGTTCAAACTAGTTCTCCTATACTTTGTGCCTGCGGCTAAGCATACACTTCAGTTTTTCCAAACTGGGATTGAAAATTATGGCAGGACCCTGATGTGATGCATTTTGAGTAATTTCATTGCCTTTAATGGTGCATGTAAATTTTCACATGACCAAAGGCTTAATGATTTATGACTTACACTTCCCAAGTAAAAGTCCATCCTGTGAAAGGTCCAGCTATCCCAGCTCTCAGGCTGACAGCAAACACTCCCAGGGTGTGGCACCAAAGGCTAACGCTCCCCTGCAGCACTCGGTCCTGTTGTGCCAGGAAAGAAAGAAGTTCTGGAAGGGGCTTTCCTTAATCGTTCCCTTAAGGAGCCTGTGTCTCTCTCCCTCTTTTTCCTGATTAGAGGGCAGCTCAGAGATAACCATCTCTTCAGGCCAAAATTAGCCTTTGTGAGTTGTCCCCTGAAGATCTGTTTGTATGCATGCACAGGCATAAACAGAAATGCTTTTGCTCCCTGAAGCCCTGAGAACATCAGGATACTTTGTTTTCCTCTGCTTTAATGCCACTGTTGTCCTACCCCAAAATTTCCACAGAATCGTAGAAGAGTTTGTGTTGGAAGGACCTTAAAGATCATCTCGTTCCAGCCCTCTGCTATGAGCAGGGGCACCCTCCACTAGACCAGGTTGCTCAGATCCCCCTCCAACCTGGCCTTCCAGGTTGAACACTTCCAGGTGTTGCCAGGTCACATTGATGACTACTTAATCGGGATCACTTTGGATAAGTCACCTGGGTGGTCTCGGAAACGGCACAGGCAATTTTAAAGGAAGCGATGAAAAATAAGTGAGATTTGGAGAATTTAATCAAAAATGCATCCCATGTAGCCGAGTGAATGTGAAGGTGCCTGTGAATTGTGAGCAGTAGGGCTGTCTGAATGCTCCACTTATGCGTAGCTTACACACGAGTGAGTCAGTATATAACTAGAATAAAACACATAAACTTCAAGTTGGAACTTACTGTACTTCAGATTTCCAGTAAAATGCCATTTTTATTTGTGTAGTTGTGTGGGCATTCTGACTGGTAAGTCGTCCCTGCACATCCATCCCTCAAACATCAGGAAATAAAATACCTGTTCTTAAACAGACTAAAAAAATATTTCCGATTAAATTCCCCTAGGCCTCAAGAAGAATGATCTACCCCTTCTCCCCTTCCTTCTTTCTGAATTCAATGGCTAAATCACAAACATGTGTTTCTTCCATTAAAATAAGTGTAGACTTCCAAATTTCTTTGACAAGAAGAGTTTTGAAATTGTTCAGATTCATCCCGAACTACCTTTTTTGACAAGAAGAAGCCACTTACAATGACCAAACAGGAGTTCCTGGTGGTGTTTTCTCCTTGGTTTCTCTTCTCTGACCATTTGCATGATAAGGAGCTGCCTTTTGCCCTGTTACACTTAACCTTAGTTTTTATATATTTTTCTTAATCATTCACCAGAAAACATTATCTCATATCTTCACTTTATCTCATGTTCCATTGCCAATATGATAGTGTATCTTACAGAAAAACTTCATCTCATTTTATTGTTTTATTAGCTAATAATTAGTGAGAAATAACCTGATGACTTAATATGATCTCCTGCAGATCTCAGTCAAATGCAGGAACTGTTTCTACGTGTTGATTAATTTTTTAAACTGTGAAAACATATCTCAAATCCTACAAAATAGGTTTATATCCCTCTCTCTAAGAAGACACAAAATAGGAAAGATTTTCTGAAGGCTTAAAATAAATATGAGACTAATGTTTTTGACAAAGATAAAATGCTTACTATATCACAGAAACACAGAATGGTTTGGGTTGGAAAGGATTTTGAACATCATCTTATTCCAACATCCCTGCCACAGGTAAGATTACTTTCCACTAGAATAGGTTGCTCAAAGCCCTATCCAACCTGGCCTTGACCACTTCCCAAAATATTCCTGCAATAACATGCAAGCAAAATATTCCATTGGCTGTTCAGGATGTATAGTGAGGAACCCCTCCAGCTCTGCTCCAGAGGTGGGCAGGGAGCTAGATAACATACTTAGAGGCAAAGGCACACAATTTTTCCAGCTGTCAGCACCCACATGCTTAGTGTTAGGACCCAAAAGTCAACTCATGCTCCTTCCATCTCCTGCATCATCAGAAGTGACATGGTTTCGAAGCTGCAGTTGCTGACTGAAGTCAGTGGGCAGCTTGCCACCAACTCCATCGGAAACTGGGTCAGCCCAAGTCAACAGGGAGGTTCAGGACACGGGTGCCAACCCACAGCCTCTGAAGCTGGGTCTCCACAGGACTAACTGGAATCAAAAGCATCCAACAATAATGAGGTGTTTGGGGCAGAAAAATAAGAAGATGAATTAAAAAGCTGCCATTGTAACCTAATCAATTCCTGATCAGGACTGTGATTTGCGAAAAGGAGATTTCAGTTCTCCCACCTTGCTTTTCCTCCCTCTCAGAGGCATCTCCTTGCTGCGCTAATAAACCAACCAGCTACAGCTCAGGTATCTGACAGGTGAAAAAACTCTTTTTGAAACTAGCAAGGTATCTATTTTTTCCCCTTCCTTTCACAATAGCAAATTGAAACTCCTGTTCACCTTCACTACCAGCTTCACTTCTCTCTTGGAGAGCTCTCCAAAGCACAGCAGGTTACCAGGGTGCCACCAGTTCCCACCAAGGATGACTGTGGAAGTGGCTTGTCTGAAACCCATTTTTCAGTACCCTTCCCTGAATCTTCAGGGATGGGGCTGACCTCATGATCCCTCGTAGTGATCACTCTTGTTTGCATCTACGACAACATGACATTTGAGGGAGCTAAACATGAGTTATCTTGCAATTGTTTAAATAACTTCATTGCTGCCCATAGAGACAAGGAAAAAGTTTTATTTGTGATGCTACATATGTGGCCTTGTACTCCGTATTTCTTAAAAATTGTGTTGCCAAATTAGAAGTATTAAAAAAAAAAAAAAAAAAAAAAAGAAGAAGAAAAAAGTTACGGTAATTTTGCAACCCTTGTGGTAATCCCTTGCATGTAAACTGCTTGTCACATGCATAGAAGCACGTTTTTTTGAGCCTGCAGGTAATCTCTCCTTAACAGAGAAAGAATAAACACAAAAATATAATATAAATAAAATAAATGCATAAAATATGCTTGAGGATCAGAGCTGCCTGCATAAAGCTGTTTTGAGTTACTCAGCAGTCTGTGCAATAGCTGTAAAATGTCACTGACTGGTGACACTTTGGGTTGAAGGACGCAGTCAGTAGATTTAGGGAGAAACCCCAACCTGCTCTGAATAAGTTGTGAGTCTGTAAAGGCTGGAGTTTTCTTCCCCACTTCCCACAGCTGCTGTGTCCTACAACAGCCTCCTTGTGTGTTCTGAAAGTTAAAGCACAAGTGAAACTGCAACATGAAGGGCTGATCAAAGCAAAATGAAATTAGTTTCAAATTAAACACTGCCAGGAGTATATGAGTCACCAATGGGCCTATTTATGTAAGAATAGTGAATTCCAAGAACTATTCCCTCCATAGTAAGAGTGATTTCTGGAGGCCATGAATTGCTCAGTGCCTACAAAAGTAATGTATAAGTCCAACTCGGTCTTAATAATGATCTTTTAGATACCCAGAGTTAAGTGACAAGACTGATGACTGAAGATTTTTCATTTTTGAAAGCTTTATGAAAGTTAATTGTACTATATAAAGATAGAAAGCAAGTAAAGAAATAAATAAATAAGCCAATCAACCAAACTTGCAGGACCACACTTTTTGGTTCTTTCACTGCTATCTTGTCCCTATGTTTATTTATAAGTTTAAAATTCTTCTTTCATTGCATAATTTTGTCTGTGGAGAAGGATTTTATTTTTGTCTGCTTCTTTGAAAAGACTTATATGAGGACAATGTATATGAACATGTTGTTGTCTCTTTACCCTCTTCCAATAACTTTGAACCCATCAGAAAATTTCAGTGAGAATCTTGATATCTCTGATAGAATCATAGAATAGTTTGGGTTGCAAGGGACATTAAAGATCTTCTTATTCCAACACCCTGCCATGGGCAGGGACATCTTTCACTAGAACAAGTTGTTCCAAGCCCCATCCAACCTGGCCTTGAACACTTTCAGGGATGGAGCAGCCTCAGCTTCTCTGGGCAACCTGTGCCAGGGCCTCACCACCCTCACAGAGAAGAATTTCTTTCTGATATCCATTCTAAACCTACTCTCTGTCAGTTTGAAGCCATTCTCCCTTGTCCAGTCACTCCAGGCCCTTGCAAGTAATCCCTCCACCTTTCTTGTGAGCTCGCTCCAGGTGCTGAAAGGCCACAATTAGATCACCACAAAGCCTCACCTTTTCCAGGCTAAATTATTCCAATTCTCTCAGCCTTTCCTTGTAGAAGAGGTGCTGCATTCCTCTAAGCAGCTTGGGAATCTTCCTTTGGACTTGCTCCAGCTGTTCCGTGTCCTTCCTGTGCTCGGGCCCCCACAGCTGGAGGCAAAACTGCAGGTGGGGTCTCACCAGAGCAGAGCAGAAGGGCAGAACCACTCATCCATCTCCAGATCTCAAAGTTGTTAAACCCAGTAAGTTCTGTAACCACGAGTGCCTCTATTCCACAAGAAAACCCTAATGAAGTTATTTTTTTATCGAACCACAGAGAATCCAACCAGAAACTTCCCTTCTCTATTTCGGTGCTTGGTTAAACTCTTCTTTGTTTTGTGTGTTCAGGGAACTCTGCAGAATGGCTGATACTACGTTATTATTAGTGGTAGTTTTTATTCTGGTGGGTTTTGGTGGGTGTTTTTGGGGGGTAATGAAGGGTCCACTCCTTACTTCATAATTAGCTGGAGGAACTGAGGGATCCTGAAGATCGTGTATTTACTGACAGTAGAAATTCAAACCTTTGGGTTCCATTTTAAAGGGTTTTGCTTAACATGTCCACTACAAGATGTAGACTTGATAACCTGCAGGCTACACAAAGCAAATAATAAATAACAATATTATACAATTTTGATAAACATTTTAGCTTGAAAAAGTCCTATCTTACACCTGACACCTGACAACAGAAGAAAGAGTGTATTTTATGAGGTTTTAGGGACTATCTACATTAGATCTGCCTTACTTAGTGTAACAGCTGCTTTAAAATCCATATAGTGAAAGCAAATCAGACTGTGTAGAGCATGATGGTTCTGAGAAAAAAATGGAGGGAAGGAGAAAAGAAGGGTGAGAGAGAACAAGCTGACAGGGAAGAGAGAAGGAAGGGAAAGAAGGAAGGAAGGCAGAAAAACAGAAGAGAAAAAGTCTTTTTTCCAAATGACTTAAAAAATTAGGGCTGTCCTGCATTCCCCATGTCCTTCAAAATCATGTTTTGGACTGTACTTTTCCCTGATATGTTTTCTTTTTCCATTTGGAAATTTCGCTTGGGAGAAGAAGAATTCCAGCCAATTTTCTTCAGTTCCCAGTGTCAGACATTCAATCAGAACATGGTTTCTGACACAGTTCCAAAGTCACAAGTATGCAAATTAATTACATATAATGTGATGCAAAAAAATCCAGCTAGGCTTGGAAAGAAAAGACAAATTTTCTGGCCAGTTTGCAGGACTTGTGCCAAGTAAGATGCATCTTGATATGCACAAAATGCTTCTGGATTTGTATTCCTGTGTGATCTATATTTTTACCTGGCGTATTCAGTGTGAATGCAAACAAGCTGTAGCCACAGTCTGCAGCAAGTTCCCTTGATTTCAGTGGGACAATGTCCATACAGAGGTTTTTTTATGTATTCATAGAGATGTTTTTTTGATAGAGGCAAAGCAGAAAAGGAGTTTAACAACAGATAATTTAGAGTGGTATAGTAGGACCAATAATTCTTTCACCTTCTTTGTCTCTCTGGAAGAGAAATGAAATTTGTTGTTGGCACAGGTTTTGTTGCCCTGTGTCTGCCTCTGACCAGCACAGTAAAGAAAAGATAACCTTTTAATTCCTTATAAAGCTATTCCTGAAAAAGGAGGTATCAGTATTTATAGGTTAATGAGTCTCTTAAATAAGATTTTTTTTCTCCTGGAAGCAATAGTGACCACTGCCATGCCTGTCACAAGTGCTGTTTCTAGTTCCCAAGTGGGGAGTTTTTTTTCCAGTTCCTTGGGAGTTCTGATCCTTAGATGCATTTTTTTTCCCCACTAAGCTCCACTTGAATTGCTCTACTGAATAAACTTGGACTGGCTTTTCAGGCTTTGCTTCATTCAACAATAAAGCACACGATTTCTTGTGCTAAAGGTGACAATTAGGCAGAAAATTATTTTCTTCAGAAATACTCTCTATACAATTCAGGCTACCCAGTTTCACCAGCTGGTTCAGATAAGGAAGGTAGAATGCAGTGCATACATTAAGGCTGGAAAAGGGACATGAAGTTTAAATATAGAACAAGGAAGACTATAGAAAAATGAGTGGGAGGAAATCAGGAAGATGGGGTATGTAGGCAATTCTAGTGCTTTAATCTAAAAAGACCATGATTAATAGATTAAAGGCCAGAAGGGACCACTGTGAAAATTTAGCTTTACCTCCAGTGAACTTCAGGGAACTCTATTTTGTGTTGGAGTTGAGTCAAAACTGTTGTGATTGGTACACGTTTGCAGAACATCAGGGTAAATCAAGCTTGATATGAAGATTCCCAAGGTATCTTTTCCAAGTTGGTGTAATTGCCTTTTACTGTATGATGAAAGTTGTTATTTCTCCATCTAATGGTGTTTTGAGAACACTGAAAGCAATTAGGATTCAGGAAAATGTGTGCAAATAATCAGTTTGTGTTGACTCACATTGTTGCTTGGGTTTATATTATTGCTTTTTGCATCCAGTATCTGTTTCCTTGTTGAAGAGAAAAATGAAGATTGAGACAGGGCCCTGAAAATCTGCTTTCAACATGGTCACCTAAGATGTGCAATATAAATTACTATATATTTGGCATGCAAAATAATGTTGTTGGATTTTCATTTCAGAAGGAATTCTCTGCAAGGATTTATGTAAGTCCATCTGTAAAGGATTTTAATGCCTTCCACATTAAAGAAACAATAGGAAAGAGACTTTCACGGCATTATTAATATTTGTTGTTAATATATTAATCTTATATAAAGCACTTCTATCATCTGTGTGATGCAGAAAAACAATCGAATCTCTGCACAGTGAAGATTTCTTGGCCTTGATTTTGCAAAAGGTTTAAGCTCATTTTGGAGTAAAGCAGAGCAGTGATCTTGTAGAAAGAATTATTCATGTGTTTAAAGCTAAGCAGAAGAGCTTTGCTGAAGTGTGGCCGTGATTCTTGTTTTACACACTGGAAACTGCCCTCCAAACTCACTTACTTTTTATTTCAACCACAAAATTCCTGTAGAGTTGGGAGGACTGGAACCTGGGTTACTGAAGGTGCTGTGCAATTTGCTCGTGGCTACAAAGAGAATACTAAATACCAGCATGGACTATGTTGTGCTAGTGGTGAGGGTGACTCAAGCTGTTATGAAACACCCACTCCAACAGTATCCATAGCTTCCAGCCATGAGGTCAAACCATCACACACCACATACCTCAGTAAAATCCTGGTGAGGAACTTCTAAGGTGGATAATTGCCCATTTGAGAGCAGATTTTCTCCAAGAGGGGCGATGCACCCTGAACCACATATTCGATGCAGAAATCCTTCAGTGTGACTGAGGTAAATGGAAGAAAACAAGGTCTGGTAACAGGGTTTAAAAAAGTTGTTTCTGAAGACTTAGGAATGAAGGAAGTCAGGCAGATAAATTACAGCTGTCAGCAAAATGGCAGAGCAGCAGTGGAGTGTGTATGGGTTCAGTTATATGCTTAAAATAATGGGAAGTAAGTGTCAAATATGCATGGAAATGGTGTAAACTGGGCTGTGGTGTCTTGCAGTCATGTTTAATCCTTGGAATTGTTCAAGGCAAGGCTGGACAGGGCTTTGAGCAACCTGGTCTAATGGAAGGTGTCCCTGCCCATGGCAGTAAATAGAAGTTGGAACTACATGAGCTTTGAGTTCTCTTCCAACCCAGACCATGCTAGGATTCCATGATTATTTATAAAGAAAATCAGTGCATATTTCCTCTAAAATGTTATTCTCCTTCATCATATCATATGTTTAAAAACTAATATTTTATGGAAATAATAAATTAAAGAATCACTTTTTTCTATTTTTTGTTAAATTTTGGTTTTTTTTTTGTAAAACTCACTTTTCATGAAAACCTAAATATAAGCAATTGAGGAAGCTGCTGATAAAAATGTTGAAAGAAATTCCATTTTAACTGCTTCTCTATAAAAATCCCCATTTGCTAGGCAGCCCTGTTACTGTAAGTGAACAGTCAATTAACTGGTTGTTTTCACTGTCTCTTGTACTGTCTCATTCAGAGCCTCCTGTGGTCCACACACTTCATGCACACCCAGCCAGAAACCGCCCTTGCTTCCAGGGGTCTGCAAGCTAAACGAGCAGGAGATACAAAAGGTAGAAGATGAAGCAATGCCAGAGCAAGGTCTTCCCAAGAAACTGAAAGAAGCAAAGGATTGAAATATGGTGTTCTGACCTGCTTTCAAGAGCCATGAACAACGAAAAGTTCAAATACTGTCTAAGTTCATGCTGGAATGAAAGACCATGGAGTTGGAGCCAAAGAAAGACAAGAGGGAAGAAGGGAAAGAGGAAGAGCTTTCTGAAAGTATCTTTAGAGTATCTGTGTTAAAGCAAACTACTAAACAGACCAGAGCACCAACAGTATCCTCTTCACTTTCTTCCTCACTATACCTCTAGAACTGCCATATGCTATGAAGTGTCTTCTTCAGCTTGTATGTGAACATCAGTGTGTGTAACCGAAGCTTAGAGGCAGACTGAAATGCTTTCTTCAGCCTACCAATACAGCACAGGTTGGATCATTTCACTGGTCTCCTTATTCCTGGTGGTTTTTTGTCCTGCTTTCTCTGCTGCTGGTGTTGTCAGGGCCAGGGAACCCGGAGCCCTGACCCATTTTTTGCTAATGGCTCCCATTGTTATCTCCAGAAAAAAAAGGCAGGTCAGAATGAATTCCTTTATTCTATCACAAGGAAGTGGAATGTTTAGAGATGGAAAGCAAGCAACTACGATGTCCAACCAATATAGAATCACAGAATCATTAAGGTTGGAAAAGACTCCCAAGTTCATTAAGTCCATCAAGAACTGAATACCACCATGCCCACTCAACCACATGAAAAAGTGTCTGCTCATTTTCTTAACACTTCCAGGGATGGTGACTCCAACACTTCCCTGGGGAGCCTGTTCCAATGCCTAACCTGTCTTTCAGTGAAGAAATTGAATTTTATATATATACACATATATGTTGTCAATGTTCTGTTCTCCAAAGGGATGACAGTGGTGTTACTTTTATTAGTAAATGATCATTTAAGCTCTGCAGCAATTTGAAAGTGCCACATATATCTAATATATGTCTGGTATCAGATGGCCTAGAGCAGCAAGATCATCATCATCCTTTGCCTGCTGTAGGAGTGATTTTGTTTTCCTGGCAGTGGACAGAACTTCAGAGACCCAAAATATGCAGACAGAGGTCTAAAATTTGTGTCAGTGGTTCAACTTTCATTAAATATAGTTCTTCAGCAGGAACGGTGAGGAAGTTTCATATCTATTTCTGTGGGCCTAAGATAAAACAAAATCAAAACTTCTCTCCACAGTCTCCTCTTTGTCTTTTTCTACATCTATATTTATATATCAAAGTGGAAACTGTATCACTCAAACAATATTTCAGCATGTGGGAAGTACTATTTCCTTCCTGGGAACTGAGCACACTGCTAGTCCCTTCCAGCATGGACCACTTAAAAGTCCTCTGTGGTGGGAATAGTATAAGCCATTATGGATGTAGCTCAACTGGTATTTCTTTAGTTCACCTAAAAGAAATGAGAGTAAAAATTATTTTCATTGGACATACATACCAAGTTGTTTGGTTTTTTTCTATTTAAGACGTTTCTTTATTTGTTTTTTCATGTATATGATGCTGAAATATATTCTCCTTCGGGACAAGATGGTTTGGAGAAGGTGATGAGCGTGTTTTGATGTTAAATGACATGGTCGTTTTGCTGAGATATTTGTAAATCTGGGCCGTTTAAACAGCAATGAGTTTAATATGATTTTTGAGTCATATGCTCTCATTAGTGTTGCTAATTAAAAAGTGATACTCATGTGAGATGTGTGAACAACGAAATAAACCCAAATATAGTGTATTTTATAAAAGGAATGTTTGGCAAACAAAAATAACAAATAAGGCCAGACCCTATTTAATCTCAGTCTTGTCTGATTGTCAACACATTGTCTGCTGTAAACAGTATTTGTGGAGAATTTTGAACTGTTTGCCGATCATCTACCCTGGTTTTGAAGATGCTTCTGGTTATGTGAAAGTATTTGCTGTGTAGCTTGAATTAGCTAATTTATTTTCATTGCCCATTGTCAATCTTCCAATAATTGCTTTTAGCTATTCACTGTTGCAGTATGTCATTAATAATGGAAATCTGCTGCCACTTATTCTAATGTTATGGGAAAGCATTTTAACAATTTGAACAAGACTAAAATTAAGCTAGAAAAATTTGTAAGATTATAAAGAAATTATATTTCTTAATAGACAAAACTATTCTCTTGGCTCAAAGGATTAAAAAATCTTGTTGTTTGTAACTCAGATATATTTTTTTTTGTATTAAATTCTACTTGGTTTCTGAAAATTTACAAAATCACTCTCAATGCTTAGTAAAGGGCAGAGTTAAATTAAGCTTTCAAGGGGGATTTCAGTACTTTTGTATGTTTACAACAGATAGTGAAAATGCAAACTGGGAAGAACATGGAGAAACAGTGGGTGGAACAAAGCTTTCTAAAGAAGTCTATCCTTGAGATACTGGTATGAAGTGGAGGCTTCAATTCACTTTTTGGTTTAGGTTTTACTCATGGCCCTTAAATGTGGTACTCAGACTCTGACTGACAGGTCTGGTGGTTGTAGGGTGCAGCAAGAGACTTGAAAACCAGCAGAGATGGAGAAGATACATGAGAATTCAGTTGGGTCAAAAAGAGGGCAGGAAGGAGAAGTGAAGTCATGGAAGACTTGTAGAACAGGTGGGAAATGGGTTCTTAGTGGGAGAAATAAAGAGGCAAAAACAGAGAAGAAGGGAAAATACCAGAATTACCAGCTGGTAGATAATTACCATCTTAATTTTTTTTTTTCTTAAATTTTACCTTTATAAGACCTTAAAAAAAATTTTACTGCCACTTTTTTTTTAAATTGATTACTTTCCTGTTTACCATGATTTGGCTGCACTGTAGTTCTTTTCATCACAAGTGAACACACATAATGTACTTATTAAGTACAAAAAAAAAGTGGTTTGTGCTTCACGGGCATCAGTCTTTTTCAACTTGATTTCCAAAAATACCTACCTCTCTCCCTTGCTGTCTCTTGCCTGTCTTCTACACAAGTTGCTTTTATATTTCTCTTATACATTATTCTCTAGACAACCTTCATGATCAATTTATCATGTCCAACTCTATTACCATGCTCGGCAATGGGGTTAAGTAGGTCTTGTTCTCAGCCCTTCACCAAGTCACAGTGACTCAGCTTTTACCTACTTAGTTTTTCACTTCTCCTTCTACTTCTGAATATTCTCACAACATTTCCCACATGCCAGGCCTAGCTGTTCATCAGTCTTTAACCTTCCATCTTCTACTGAGCTTTAAAGTCCAATTGACACTGGCAAAATTTGCTCGGAGAAACTGTGGATGCTGCATCCCTTGGAAGTCTTCAAGGCCAGGTTGGATGGAGCTTAGAGCAACCTGATCTAGTGGAAGGTGTCCCTGCCCTTGGCAGGTGGGGTGGAACTGGATGATCTTTATGGTCTCTTCCAACCCAAACCATTCTGTGATTCTCTGATTCCATAATCATGGTGCAAGTTGCTTGGGTTAACAACTGCAAATAAGTGCCAGAATTTAAAGAATAAAATGGATGGACATTTTAAAAAATTGCAATTGTGGCAAAGGAAACATGAAAACAGAAAACAAAATGTTAGTTTTTAATGGATGAAACAAGCAGTGTCACTTCTCAAAGAGCACCGATGACTTCCCAGTGTACTGAAATCGGAGCCTCCTTCCTGAAGGGCACTGTGTGTGGTTCAGTCTTTAACAGTGGCTTTCAGGGAGATGGGACATACTCATAGATTACTGAACACATCAGAAAGATTTCTGGCTTAGAGAAGTTCTGAAACTACAGATGGTTAGAAGCTGGGAAAGAAGTTGGGGGAAATATGATATTTTTGCCCTGGTTTTATGGCTCTTCCCTGGGCGTCTGCTTTTCGACAGCTCTCAGAGACAGCGTGATGAGAGCGATGGAGAGGTTCAGTCAGAGCTCTCTGATGCTCTTATGATCTCTGTGGAACTCAGAATAATCAGCTTGTGAATGAGGCAAGCATTGCTTGTACTTCTGAACTGTGGAAGGATGGAATAGCACTCAAGGGGTGCTTCAGACTTCTCTAATGGAGACATCTACATCTGCCCTAGAAGGAAACAGGCACCTTCAGGCTTGATTCATTTGACATACTTGAACACTCTACTTTTGGTGACATCACTTACAGCTTCAAGATACCTTTTCCTCTCCATTGACCACAAAAGGAGCCCAGGGTGAGCAGCTCAGAGATAGGCTTCCACATTTCAGGCATCAGCATTATGTTAGATTAATTCTGTCTGGAGTGCCTTTCTAATGATTTTGAGGCATTTGAGTCATATTTTGACAGAAAGAAAAACAACTGCAAAACCAATGAGTCACTGATTAGTCCCCCCTGCCCCAAAAAGCCGTGATTCAACCCACAGATGAGACATGCTACAAAATGAGACAAGACTTGCATTTCACAGTCTTATAGACAGCAGCAATAAATGCACATCAATTTTACAGTGGAATAACTTTTTCCACAATGGCCAACAGCAAGTAACAACAACATTAGACTAACAGATTCTACATTGGTCTAACTCCAAGAGTTACAAGACTCATAATTTCAGACATTGTCAAAAAAAGTGTAATATGACTGATGTACTGCTTTGTGTTGTCCCATATCACTCAGCTTTAGAGAATGAATGAGATATATCAGGACCAGAATGAATCAGTGGGCTCAGATCAGAGAAAAAGAGTAATTTTATAGAGACAGATCAAGTATCTCCACCTTCATATATGTCCATACCTGTATCTAAAAAATGGTCCCAAAGAGGTGCCTTGAGAAGAACAGAAGATGGAACAAGCTTAGATAGTACTCCCTTTGAGTACCATCTCTTTCTTTGGCAATTCATGGCCAAGAAAATTCTTGACTCGTGTTATCCACACATTGGGAAACCCCTACGGGTTTCTCCTCCGTGAATTTTCTCTGCCTTTCATTGAAGTCATAAATTTTTAACACCCCCCTATCATCGGATACTTAATAGAAGGGCCTGGATTCCCTTCTGTAGTTGGAGACAGGAGTTCTTCTAGGTTGCAGCTCAGTACTACAACACATGAGAGCATCTCAGAAAGGTAGGAATCAGTCTCCTGTGGACTCTCCATGAGCTCTAGAAGGAGTCAGCATGGCGTGTTTAGATGAAACCTGGTGAGTTTGGCTTGACGGTGTTGTATGAGGTGAGACTCGCAGTTTGTTGATGCCTTTCCATTAATGACTTACCCTGAGCTCCTAATGTAAGCATCAAGAGCTTCCATCTCAAAAATACGGTCTTGAAAAGAAAATTGCTGCATGCATGAATTAATTTCGAGGAGTGCTAATTTCTACTGGTTTATCTTGTTCAGAAAGGTTCTGGTTTGGTAATTTCTACTGGCTTATGCATTTCAGGAAAAATTTCTTCACAGGGAGTGTTGTCAGGCCTTGGAATAATCTTCTCATGGAGGTGGTGGAGTCATCATCCCTGAAGGTGTTCAAGAAATGACTGGACATGGCACTCAGTGCTTTGGTCTGGTTGACAAGGTGGAGATTGGTCAAAGGCTGGACTCGATGATCCTGGAGGTATTTTCCAACCTCAATAACTCAACGATCTGGAAACTTTTCCCAATTAAGTTTAAGATATCAAATTTCACCTTATTACACATATCATACCTTACAGCACTGCAGTTCAATCCAATGCAGATTTGCTATAGACGATTTTAATGGCAGTTATTAATCATTGAAGACAAACTGTGAGTACCATGACACCTACCATCTACAATCACCAGCCTTTTTCATCCTACCCCCTCTCCTGGTTTTTATATTCAGTTTCTCTTGCACTCTTACCATATATTTACTCACTGTTGGTAACAAAACATCTTCACAGTCTGATCCAAACTGACATGAGCGCCTGAATGGCCATGAAGACTTCACTAGGTGGAACTTGTAAACCTTGAATACATAAAGTGGAGAATTCAAATACTTTTCCCAACATAATGGCTGAAAATGGAGACATTTTCAAAAAATGTCTCTTTTGTAGAAGAATGGAGTGGAATGGAATGGAATGGAATGGAATGGAATGGAATAGAATAGAATAGAATAGAATAGAATAGAATAGAATAGAATAGAATAGAATAGAATAGAATAGAATAGAATAGAATAGAATAGAATAGAATAGAATAGAATAGAATAGAATAGAATAGGAGGTGGAAAAATCATAAATAGTTTGAATTTAGAAAGAACTAATTTATACAAACTGTAAAAGTAACTTTTTAGACTCAAAAATAACTGAATTAGAGGGAGGTAAGGAGGCAAAAAAAACCATGAAGGAAAGAAGGAAACCAAACTACTTCAGGAAAATATTTTTTCAAAACATAGCTGACGTTCTTAACTATGGCATTCATGAGGAGCTGTAACTGATTGAAGCACTTCACCATAAGCCTGTGATAAAAAATGGATCACCCCTCCAGATGCACACCAAAGGCAAGTTGATCCATCTGTCATATAACCATCCAGGTTATTGGGGACTTTGAAAGTGGGGGAGCCAAGGTAACTAATCCTGATGTTGGCCATACTGTTGTCTTTGACTACAGAGACGAGAATGCCCTGGCAGTGCAAGTCAGACAGGCCTGCATGGATGACCAACCCTTTTGATGAAGGATCATATTGTCATGTATGGGAAGAGTCCCAAACCTGGACTTCAACCAAGCTGTTTGTCATTAGGAGAGCACCCTTTTGTCAGGGAATTTGCCCTTTTCCTCTTAAAATTCTGAGTATGGACCATAACTTTACAATCTCCAGATATGTGCCTATAAAAGAGGGAAATATGTTATTTTTATTTTATTTAGATTTCAAATTATTCCCTTTTTATGGATATGCTGAATAATCCCAGGGTCTATTGGTTTGGGTTCAAACTGAAATAAGGGAAATTTAGGTTATATATATGAAAGAAATTCTTCCATGTGAGGGTTGTGAGGTCCTGGCACAGGTTTTCCAGAGAAGCTGTGGCTGCCCCACCCCTGGAAGTGTTCAAACACAAGTTGGACAGGGCTTGGAGCAACCTGGACTAGTGGAAGGTGTCCCTGCCCATGGCAGGGAGTGGCATGAGATGAGCTTTAAGGTCCTTTCCAACCCAAACCATTCCATGATTTTATTATTCTATTTTATGACTTTAAGATCACTGGAGGCTGTCTGGCCACATCCTTTTAAAACACAGAGACAACACCTAAATTGCCTGCTGAGAATGATCTCTAGCCATGCTGACTCTTGACCATGCCTAGGAATTACTTCAGAGACTGCTAGCTGGATCAGGCCAAAATGATTCATTAATAATTAAATAGCACAGATGACCAAGTTCCAGTGTTTAGGAGCAAACTCTGGCTTTGTTTAATATGTTGGTACAGATGCCAAATAAAACCCAGCTAGGCCAAACAAAATAGTTTCAAGGGCATGTGGAAAAAATAATAATAATAAAAAAAACAACTACTCATCTTTGTTCCTGTATATAGAGAAACTAAACACACAGTGCTCTCACACTCAGGATATTTTCTCAGTGACAGCCTCCCAGCACGAAGACCTGTAGGAATTAAGATGGAAAAGGTCACACATCACTGCACTGAAATTTCCTCACCACCTTGAGAAGCCAAACACAGACAGCGCTCTGTGAGTTACTAATCCTCAGCTGAACACCATCCATAAGGAAACTCAGCACAGGGACAATCAACAAAATTACAGCTGGGAGCTCATCACCTTATCCCCAGGCACCCTTTGTAGGTAGAAGGAAAGCCAAAAGTAATTGCAATGCATCTTTAGAAAGAACACAGAAAGTAATGTGGGAAAGGACATATTTGTCCACTCTCAGATTCTCAGCTTTCCTGTACATATCAATAAACATGTTTGGGTTGTTTTTGGAGTAGCTATGGCTCTTGATAACATTTTTTTAGAGAAATACATTCTGTTGCAAAAAATGCAAGTTGTTGCTTCCAACAATGTCATTATTTACCACTTGTACAGAGAGCAGGGAGGCCTGAGCAAGGTAAAACCTCACTGTGAGAACTCCTGTACACACATACAGTTAGTTACAGCCCCTTCAATCAAAAGATTTGCAGTCAAGTGTATTATAGGATTTTAATTTTTTATGTATATATATACAGAAATACTAAGCTCCTTTATAACACCTCCCTGTGCTTTTATACGTTAAGATAAGAACTTCAGGTCACCTTCCATGGTTCCAATGCTGAGTGTAGGAGAAGGAGAGGGAGAAATGGAATGGAGTTTTGTCTGCTTGGGCTTTGTTAGTCATGTGAGGAGGGTTTCAGATGAATTCAGGCACCTCAGTGATATGTATTCTATGTAAGACAAGGTCCAGCCTTCCTCTGCTCTTAGTGGACAGTGGTAAGCACCTTCAGAATGTGAATCATCCCATTTTTTCCAGATACCTCTATTAGGATGAACCAAATCAACTTTGGAGGTGTCTAGCTCTCTCTGTTGGCTCTCTCCATAGTTCTAAAGTTAAGCTAACTGATTTCCTTAGTTGAGATCTTAAAATCCCTTACACAAAAAGCACAAAGTGGCATTTGAGATGCCTTGCAGGGTGGAAGACATCTGTCTGGGGCCAGCAGATGCAACAGGACCTAATTGAACACTCAACTTTCTGGACTGGCAGCTGAGAAACCAGTGGGCAAAGACCTCCTGTGCATTCAGTGCACCCAGACGAGGGTAAAATTATTCCCATTCCTACAGTTGGATATAATAAATTTCACCCTTGGTTTCTACCCTCTGTGTTTTGGTAGCAGCTGCAGGAAGCTTGCACCAATCTGAACCACCCCACTGTTTCCAGTACCCAGTTAACTAAAATCCACACAACAAATAAATTGGACATTTAAAGAAGGTTGTCTCCAAATAACACTTCATCATTCTGCATGTTAATTCCCCCTCTGAAAAATAAGAATAATTGCTTTCCTTGACACTTTTCATGGTGAAATCTTTGGGGTAGTGAAGATCTGTTTTTTTATTCTGTATTTCTGTGCACAGCAGACACCTGATTTCACCTGGGATTTCGTAGCACTGCTGAGCAATATGCATTTAAAATAAAAAATGTCATGGATTACTTAAACTCTGCAAGACCCTGCAGATTCCATATTGTACTGAAATTTCCCAGCCCAAAATTTTCAAACACGTTAAAAATAGGAATGTCTGGGAGAGCTGGCTATTTTATTTATTTATATATTACCTTTTCCCTCTAGAGCTATGATCACTTGAGACACTGGGATTTTGCAGCTTCAAAAAACATGAGGCTATTCTGCTTTGCCATGCTATTGCACTTGATATGGCCTGCCAGGCAATCGTTGCATTAGGAATAAAAATTATATATAAATATCTCAAAGAAATAACCAGAGAAACTCATGATACTCTGGAAGGAAAAGTATGATCCATCACCTGAGCCATGCCATTTCAGAAGCCTCATGCATTAAACATAATGGAAGGGAGTAGTACAGCTCCAGTTCAATATGTGACTTGTGAGCTATCACAGGGCTTCTGACTCAGTATTACTAAGAAATGTTCCCTGACTGTCACTGCAAAGGTATGAGAGGGAGATTCTCTAAGGACCAATTAATGGGAATGGAAGAAAATTCTGGTAGATTGGTTGCCAGTGGGAGCAAAGTGAGTGGAGAATGGTGAAGAATAATGTATGTTTGCAATTTACTTATTAGCCCTATGGAAAAAAAAAAAGAGCAACACATGCCAAATGAAATAACAAAATATCTTAGCAGCATTTGTAAATACCATTTTAATTATTTAAGCTGAATATGAATAGGAAGCTGCTACGCTTTTTCTTTTTCTCTGTTTTAAGGGACACTGTTGCTAATCAACTCAAAAGCCCTATTTTATGTCACAAAACCACAGTGTTCTGCCACAGAGGAAGCTCACTGTTGCAGTTCCTTAAATCTTGTATCTTTTAATCACTGCTGAAATAATGGCATCTTAACTCTGGCAAGCTCATGTAGAGATTTATTATTTTCCTGTTTCCCTTTCTGCTCATTTGTTTGGTTTTTTTCCACTAGTGTATCCATTGCTTTTATCTGAGGATCTCCAACCACAATACAAAGGCACATTAATTAAGCCTCACAGTACTATGTGCAAAGTAGGACTCTGAGGTTAAAAATTCACCCAGTGCTGCATTGCTGCAGTTCAGTTTGAAGGCAAAGTGTTTTGTGATTAATTATTGCACAAATTTGGTTGGTGCTGTACATTTTCTCTGCTGTTTCTGTTGATGTGGTTGGTGTTGCACCTCTTGAAGGCTCATAACCAGTTTATTCTGAATCTTTGGCTGATGAGCTCTTTGTAATGGAAAAAAGTGCTTTTATCTTCAGGTTTCTCTATTTTCAGGAATTAATCAAGCCCACCCAATTCTGATTGAGGAAGGTATATTGTCAAACAAAAATCCTTTTCCTTTTCAGAATGGCAACCTAGAACCAAATTATTCTTCCAACTACACCTGTGCAAACCATTTTGTTCCCATTAGACCTTAGGTCCTGGCATGGTCAAGTACATAAACATGATATTACCTATGATAATCTCATTTTTCAAGTCCAGAAGGATTGTAGTTGTCATCTTATCTGGCGAATAGGTCTGAAGATTAAGAATTTTAATTAATTGCTCCTAAAATATGGTGAATAGTTTAGCAGGGTAATAAGCATGAGGCTTTATTTTGAATTTTGGAATGTAAATATGGCCTGCTTTAGAAATATTCTATTGTCACTGTGACTGGGTTCACTCGACTCCTGGTCACAGTCACAGACAAAGGACAAAGTGAGACAGATTTGGCATCTGCTCCCTGAGGAAACCACTTACTCTGCTTGTGCCTGCAGCCTGCCATGAGAGCAGGAAGGAAAAGGAACAGATCTGCTGCAGCTTCCACCAGTTCTCGTGTGACCCAGAAGGTCATTCTGGGCTTTTTGTAATATAAACTCCCTTTGAGTTAGCCTTTGAAACAGCTACTTACCATGGGAAGAGATGAAGACAAACTCAGTGAAGAGTTGCCTCTTCCTTTAGTCTGGAGAGAACAGTTCTGTTGGCACACTCATAGAGGGCACAGTGACTTGTGTCACTTGGAATATCATGGTTAAAAGTTATATAAAATCAGTCTTTCCCACTTAGCTGGAAAAGAGTGTAGTGTCAGGGTATGGGTGCATATATATGTGTACATTAGTTTTTTCCACTTGGGAATTACAGTCACAAAACACAATTAGGAGACAGGAGACACGTGAGGGAAAATAGATGTCCCTCAGATATTCAGAAATGGTTTGAATTCTGCTCTTACCCTCAGAAACTTTTCCTTACAGAAAAGCTCTTGCAACAAAAAACATGCTTAGCTGTAAATTGAACATAGAACGAAATTTATTTCAATTTGGATCTAAGTGGTGACTAAGCTTCAAATTCATCTTGGAAGAGATAATTAAAAGAACAAAACAAACAGTAGTAATAATAGGATTTGATATCACTCAGCCTAGATATTTATATTCCTGTTTATAGTCCTCTAAATACAACATTTCTGTGGATGTGAGTTCCAGGACTACAACTTCCAAAGAGGAAAAAATTGGTTTCTACAGCCCCTGTTGTTGAAAAGGGAAAGAATCTGTGTGATTCTTAAGTAATAGCTCCAGTAAAAAAGACAAAAAATAAGAAAGAGGTCTCATCTGTTAAGAGATATATAAGCCTGGAGGTCACCATAGTGTGACTGACATATAAATCCAATATTTTAAGTCTTTTCCATTTTCCCCATCCTAAATTATGAAAATTCTTCCAAACAAGTGTTTTTCCCCCAATTTCAAGAGGTCAGGATTTTCTGTCTAATCGATGAAACAGAAGAAAAAGACCAGAATTACTACGTGGTTGCAGTAGATACTATAGACGAAGCAAAATGTATTTCAAGCAAATTTTTCCTGGTAATACACTCCTGGAACAGGTCTCCAAGGATACCAGCAACAATGAGGGACCTGTATCCTAACTGGTGATCTCAGTGAATTGCACTTCATGAGTTGAGACAATCCGCTTATGAGGTGAGATCTGGTGACCAGCAAAGGACCTAGGGCTGGGAAATTATATGATCACAGCAAGGCTGGAAATGTCCATTCCAAAGATAAAGTTGGACCCTGGTTTCCTAAATCCAAGTGCTTCTATTCAACCACAGCATCCCTTGTTTTGATTTCAGGTAAGTGCAATGACTGTTTGGCTGTGTTAGTGCTGCAAACCCAGAGCAAGGCAGAAGTGAGCCAGGACTGCTATAAAACACCCCTGAGTCCTTGAATGGATTGAGTAATGCCACAAATAAGAGAAGCAATCAGTTCAAGCAACTCTTTCTAAAGGTCTTTAAATGCTTTATAGAAAACATTATCAACAAGACAATTTCCCCCACGTCAATGAATCAAAGCCAAAAACTTTAGGAGAATTTCCCTTGAAAAAGAATATTAAATCAGTCCATTGAAATGGTGCCATAATCCATTTGGTTGGTAAATTAAAAACTGTTGGCAGTCATCTACAACAAGGAGGAACATGAAGTACCAACAAGCAGTGAAAAGAACAATTAGGAGCAGACGAAGTGGGGGAAAGTTTTGTATTTGCAGCTTCCAAAATATAAAATTGCCAACTTAGGATGGGATTCACCCCCTATAAACAGAGCCGTTTGAAAGTCAGATGCTTTGTTTCATCTAGGCAAGCACGTGGGATGTCTCTAAAGTTATTGCTGAGGCAGGAATCTTCAGGGGCCAAATCACCCACGCCTAAACAGATGCTCAAGGTAGATGAGAAGCAGAAAAGAGCCCTTCATGGTGCAAAAAATGGTGTAAAACTCAAAGGTTGTATGGAGGGATTTCTAGCTCTTATAGCCACCAAAAATACCTTCTGGAAAAATGCTGGAAAGGATACAGCCAGGGAGGAAACATAGGAATAGTCAAGAGTCTGGCCCTGATGGTGTTCAAGACAACTCCTGTCTGTCACTTACAGCTAAACTCAGCTGACTGATAATAAACCAAAAAACATTCTGCTTTTTGGCACAAAAGTTGTCAAGCATCACTAAAGATCAAGCCTGTGGGAATCTGACCAAGCAAATTATTTCCTTTGGGGGATTTGCTTGAGGGCTGAGGATCTGAAGAAATGCTGAAGGGATATGAGCTACATATCAATATTCATTGAAACAGATGAGCAGTGTAAGTTTTTCTTGGGGCAGCCAAAAGTTGCAGATGAGCTGCCCATGGGCTTGAGATGAACCACCAGATACATAAATCCTCTGATGATTTATGTTCACTAAAATACCAGCTCCTCCAAGATGGTAGAGAAATTGGATAAGCAACAAAAACAGACCATAGATTTAACATTTTCCTTATTGTGTATGGCCACTTTTCTCTCAGAATCATCAATAGTAGAGAAACACAGAATGGCTGGAATATCTTCCTAAACAATAGGATTCCATCAGCATGGAAACTAAGATATTTATGGTTTTATTAGAGTATTTTACAAACACACATGCAGACACCCACACGCATTCACAAGGATCTTTGACAGAAATCCATAAACTCATATTTTCCCACATCTCCAAAGATGTCCCCAACCCATACCTTCATTTGAAGCTTCAGCCTGCAATGAAGAATGTCCTGGATCAGATGTCTGTATTCAGGCCAAAAAAGCAGAAAAGGTGGGGTTAGTTTTCTTCCTAAGATAACACCTGTATGGCAGAAGACACAACAGTGCCTGTGTCTTGTTTCATTTGTTAACTGTGAAGGATTAAATCCATCTGACTGCTTCACTTATTCCTGCCTGACATCCAGATGTCAGGTACATGGGTTGTCTGTGCCTGGAGATATCATACACTCTGCTGTCCTGTCAGACCCCACATACACAGGATAACTGATGGTAACAAAGGATGTTCCTGTCTCATTGTCTCTTCTTCGCTGCAAGCACTTGTCCTTTCTTATTCCTTCAGCTTCTGGGGAAGGGAAAGTTCTTTATTATAAACACAGCATGACCTAGAGATGTACTCAGTGCTTGTGGGCATCTGCAGAGTGGTTCCAAGTTGGTGAGAGAGGATTACCAGAATCTGATAGCCCAAAAAAGCTCATTTAGTAGAGAGTAAGCAATGCAAGGAGACTGGTTATTGCCTTCCAAAAATAAGATCTGAGAGTATCTTGAAAGCAAAATAAGAAAAAGAGGGAAGAAGACAGTGAGAAGATATTTTAGATGTGAAATCTGTGACAGCAAAAGGAAAGGTCAGCCATGGCATCTCTGAAACAAATTCCTGCTGCCTTTGACAGGTTTGTGAAAGGAAGAAAAGGTTGCACAGCTGCAAATTGTCCGTGTGAGGGAACTAACCATCAGACCAAATGATGTGGAATTCCTGGCTTTAGTATGGGTGGCTGGATGGCACAGGATGATGCCAGGTACCATAGGAATCTGGTGAACTCTGGGAGAGTGTATAGTATCATGAATATTATAAAAATGATATCACATCCATCCTACGCATGCTGGATTCCATCTGTGAGCTGATGGAGGACATGAAACCTGAGGACACAGGGGAGAGACAGACAGACACTGTAGGAAAAGGCATCTCTAAGATGATGAACTGAGATATGGGGTTTTTGGGGGATGGGTTTTGTTAGGTGTGGCTTTTCTTAGGAGAGGGTTTTGTTGGAGGGGTTTTTTGTTCCTTTTTTTTTTCAGAAAACAGACAACAAAAATTTCAAGAAGGTAAAGTCCTGAGCAGGTATGCAAGAAGTCATTCAGGAAATAGAGGAGCTTTAAACGTCTAAATCTGATAGTTAAACTGATAATAAATTCACCAAATATTGCAGGAAGAGGAAAGGGAATGGTAGGCAGCATGAACTGGAGAAAGAAATTGAACTACCTAGACCTCTCCTAGGCAGATATATGTGAAATATGAGTGTGAACACCAGTGTACCTTGACATGAACTTCAGATGTGTTGTGATTCTTTAAACTAGAGAAAGGTTATTTAAAGGCAGAGATGAGGTGTTGGTTTCAAAGCTAACAGGATTTCATAGTCTTTTGAATCCAAAAATGTCAAGGGGATTTTGACCTCCATGGGTCTTTCAGATCACTCCAAAACCTGAAGCTTGTGCCTCTTCATATAATGGACAGAATCAGTATTTTTCACCTAATTAAAACTGCTTCTTTTTCATATTATGAATCCTTGTTAATGAACATGAACCTGAGGCTTAATGGGGGCTTAAAACTCAAAATCTAGAGACCACCCTACTCTTCAGGTACAGGAAATCTCCAATATGAGACAGCATAGTTTCTAAGACTATAATTATTATCTTTTAATATCAAAAGAAATCAATATTGTTGGGATTCAATCTGTTCATTTTCAGCACTCTAAACAAAGGAATTGATACAATATGCTCACTAGTGTCTCTACCATCAATGGAAAGACTCAGAAACTCCAAAAGGTGTTTCAGCAGAACTTAAAATTAGTGCCCAAGTGAACAGGGTCAAAAGCCTTCAGTTCATTTCCATTGACTAGAATGTAGGTAGTTATTTAAAGATATTGAATATTAGGGTAGATTATTTTCATTGTCTTTTGTGCCATGAAATGAAGTCATAATCCTAATATTAAAGCCATAAATGTCTGATTGACAACCAAGTCTGTCTTTTTTGTGTGGCTACTGTATCAACTTTAATCAACAAGAAAGAAATAATTTGATGGACAAAAAATAAGCCTTATAGAGGTGTCAAGGTATTAATTTGGCTGTTCTCACTGTAAGTGAATTGTCAATAACATATGATATATAACTATTTCCTCTATAATCCATGACAACAGTGCTGTTCAAACAGAGATTTGTTCTACAGTATCATTCTCCTGTAAGCATGTCCAAAGTTTCCCAATAGTTCATTCAATAAATTATTTGACTGAGCTATTATCTTTCTAAGTGAAAACTAATCTTCTTCTACCCTACCCCCAGCCACAACTCTGGTTTCAGAACGTCTCTATTTTTGTGCTTCCAAGAATTGTTGAGGATGAATCTCAGACAGAATGGTGATGAGTGTGGTATTAAATGCCAGGTCAAATCCTCAGCTGGAGTAAATTGGTGTAATTTCATTGAAGTTAGTGGTGCTTTGCTGCCAGAGTCTGATTCAAAGCTTTTGGGAATATTTTCATTGACTTCCCTGGGCTTTGGCACAGCTAAAGATCTGACCCTTCAAGAGAGAATTGACAAGATAAACAAGGTTGGCAGTTGTGGGAAATGTTGGAGGGTTTTCTTGCTATGGGAGCTGTGGTCAAAAGTATGTCAGAAGAATTAGTTCAAAGGTGAGACTAGACCAGTATAAAACATTATGAAGGCGTGAATTTTAATGGTAGCAAATTAATCCTTCTATCAAAAACAAATGAAAGCAAAACACTTGAGCAGGAATACATAAACTTTGTCTACTTCTCATTCTGTATGTACACACTCATTTTGCAAACCTCTGTAAATCCTATCGAAACAAAAGTGTGTTTACAATGTTACATATTCCATAAAACATGTTTGCTACTCAGCAATCTGCTTGCTTCTCTTAAAATGTATTTTTGTGACAAACAATCATTAAACCTCACAACCGCCGTGTGCAGATAAATGAAACCAGCGCAGATATTACCATTTGGCTGACACATTTGTTTTGACATTGTAAAAAAGCGTCGAGGTTTTTTGTTGGGTTTGTTGTGTTTTTTTTATAAAAGTCTTCCTTTTTTTTTTTTTTTTCTCAGAAACAATAATATGTTCCTGCAAATGCTGCAAAAGATCAAAAGCTGTTCAGATCATATTTACAGTACTAAAAGCACAATGAATGCCCCTGTAAATGACATGTAAATTACCAAGCGATGATTCAACTTCAGTCAGTTTTGCAGATGAATTGAAGGACCTTAATTCCACTTTAGCTTAGAAATCTGATTATTCTACTGCTTGTAAGAAATCAGCTTTAATCCTCTTTTAAATGTCATTCAACAGGTTCTTTCTGCACAAAAGATGTAAATGAATTTCCTTTTACAATATCTTTTCAAATTCATTTTCCTTCCACAGGACATTCTTAGAAATAATTTAAACCTGAGCTATCAAACCAATAACTCTGCTATTCTACATCTGTTCAAGAATAATTGTCAGGACGCACATCTTAGCTTTGTGATAGCACAGCTCCATTGACTCGCTCTTTATTCCTACTGATGGAAATGAGATAGGAATTCCACTCCACAATAATATCTGTGGTTGAATATATATTTTAAAAAACCAAAATAATTATCTTAATTCACTGCCATATCCCTAAGCAAGTCATGTCCACATAAAATTGAACACTTGAACATTTTTGATTTATCACTTTGTTTTATTCCTTTGGTTTTCTGCATTCATGGAGTCCTTCTATGCTACACCAAGATGTTTCTAAATTAAGGACTGTCTTTTTGGCACTTAGCAGTACAGTAGGTCCTAGTTCCTGATTAAAGATATCCTTATCACTGGCAAATGATAATGTTACTTTCTGTTCATGAAGAAAACTAAGTGCTAAAAATCACAGACTGGCTGAGCCACATGTCCAGTGGGTGTAAAATCAACACATGTCCTTTGAGAGTTGTGCTGATTTACACCAATGGTATATCTGGTACCCCAGGTTAGAGTGCTGTTATTTAAGAGAAGTGTCCTAGATCATCCACTTATGGAAAAAAAATGAAACTCCGCAGACCATGTGGCATTTTAACACTTGTTTCTCCCATTTCTCATCAGAGCATTTGCTCTCCTGGTGGCTAAAAGAAATAAAAGTGAGTTCTTGCTGAACTCCGTGAGGTTCCCCTGGGCCCACTCCCCAAGTTCATCCCGGTCCCTCTGGATGGTATCCCGTCCTTAGGAGTGTCAGCTGCACCACTCAGCTTGATCTCGTTATCAAAACTGCTGTGGGAGTATTTGATTCCTCTGTCTGTGTCACTGATAAAGATATTTAATAACACTGGTCCCAGTATGAACCCCTGAGGGACACCGCTTGTCACTGATGTCCCTTGGCACTCTGAGCCATCCTACCCTCTGAACGTGATTGTCTAACCAGTTCCTCATCCACTGAACAGTCCTTCCATCAAACCTCAGGGAAGGGTGTTGTGAGGGACCATGTCAGAGGTCTTACAGAGGTGCAGGTAAATGGGGTAGAGGTCCTTCAGCTGGTCTGTCAGCTGTATCACCTTTCTAAAGGAACATTCCTTAATTCCTTTGAGATATTTCCCCGTGGGCTCCTATTCCCTGTTTCACATTTGCAAGACTTACATGCTGCAGTGTAGCCAGCACATTTCCCAGCAACAATCTGAGTGCCCTCAACAGGACCCCATTCTTCTGACCTTTGCCTGTCACCCCACCCCTTGTCATGGGCAAAGCTGGTATTGTCTCCTTCCCCCCTCCACATCTAGTTTAAATAACCACACCTACTGTGCAGTATTTCATTTACCAGTGTAGATAAGCCAAGAAAGTCCAAATCTTCCATTGTTTTCCACAATTCACCTTTTCAAATGAGTGTCCTCATTTTCCAATCAGAGCATCAGATTCATGGTCTTTACATTGGCCTATAGGCAGGCTGTGACACATCAAAGCCTCTCAGAAGTTAAATTGGAACAAATCTTTAAGCAAGCCCTCATGATTCAAAGTTCATCCTCTATGTTGCACTTTTCCCCAAAAAGATGCAAAACTTACACTTTTTGTATTTTGAGTTTGACCTTAATCTCAAACCAAGGTTCTCTCAAGCAATAGACAGTCTCTCTGCAAGACTCAGTCTTCACCCTGAGGATCTAATATTGCAGATAGGTAAGATATAAAAAGAAAAGAAGAAACAGTTATAGTACGCTTGCACAATATGAGGAACACAGCAATAAATTGGTAGGTGATTTGTCCAAGGTGACACAAAAAGTCAATAGAAGATGCAAGAAGTGATCTTCCCCAAACCTTTCCCAACTCCCACCCCAACCATCCACTGTCCTCTAACCACAGGCAGTGCCTCCTGTGTCACATATTGCAGCGCACTTCACAGTGGATTGGAAAATTCTCCCCTTGGTCTGTCAAGCATAAACTTATAAAGTGTTCCTGTGACATGGTTCTAAAGGCTTTGAAAGCATTAAAGAGCCTGTCTGCTAAGGATGTGGTAAGGTCACAACACCAGGAGCTGCTACTGAAGGAGAGACCATTTTTTCTGCATGACTGACAACAAGCAGCATCCACCTCTGCTGTGTAACAGGTGTAAAAGACTTGCACTGACATTTCTCTTCCTTAAGTCCAGGGGCACCACTTGAAAATATAACCTAGCAGAAGCTGATAAAATTCAGTGACATAAATCATGATTAGTGTGACAATTCAGCCTGCAGGATAACAATAAATAATGCAAAGAAGATGCAAATGCATTGCATTTTAGCAAGCAGTGACACAACCTTATTGAAAATACCTGCCCAGACTTGAGACTCAAAGGAGGTTTCTTACATGGCAGAAGTTTTCCCATTTTAAATGATTGTGTATAAGCATTATTAGCCAAGCCTATCTTTGGCCTCATGCTTTCAGTTTGATATGATGTGACCCGAATTTCTGCCCTAATGTAACTCTCTTATCTAGTCCTCATCCAAGCAGTCTCATGGGCAGCTGCGTTTATGCTTTGAATACAAGAAACTATTCTCTGCTTTTGAGCAGAAAAAAAAAAAAAAAAGCACAACAAGGCACAAAGACTCACACAAAAAAAATGCTCTTTATGTCAAGGGCAGGGTGATATTCAGACACCCCCAAAAATTAAATTAGGCTGAGAGGTCTAGGAGGTAAAAAACACCCTAAACCAGATGGAGGGGTTCCTCAAATAAATAAATCTTCCTATTAGATTAAAAGAGGCAAAAATTTGTCTTCTGAATCACTGTGTAGGGAATGGCATTACTTACGCTTCTTATATCATTCAGGAATACAGAAAGACTTCTGGCCAACTCCCAGGAATTCTCCTGTTCCAGAGTTTGAAAGGAGAATGATTTGGCAATCATAGAAAGGATGTTCTCTCTGAATCCAAAACAACTGAGTGCCCAATTTGAGGAGTTTCCCAGGCCTCACCCCACACCTCACTGCTGTAGAACACTGCAGAGTTTAGCTCAGATGGACAACATCTCAGATTAAATCTCAGGGATGAAATGATATTCTAGATTATTGGCAGATATGTGTGTACTTTGGGGAGGGAGAGGGTGCATTGCAATTTTTGTTCTGTGTCTCTACACAAAGGCACTGACACTATTTTCATTACATTTTTTGACAGGGCTGCCTGTGTTCCTGTTTCCGGAGATTGCCTGACTCGGGGTGGTGGCCAAGAGGAAATACCATGAGATTAGGTTGTACCTTGCTGAAGTCACAGCAGACATTCCAGTGAGACTAATCCTAATACTGATAACTCCATGGATACAGTGCAAATAGTTGGTTATGGGTCATTCTGCTGTTCTGACGCTGCAAAGTAAACAAAGAACTTGATGGAATTTGTCTCAATCCCTTCCTCCTTTTCTATGAAAGATCCAGGCATTCTTTCTTGGAAATACTAAATTTATGCAACTCCACTGAGGTTTTTTTCTTATGAATTGAACAGAAATTTATAGCAATGCAATCATTCACCTAAATGGGACCAGAGTCTCACTCTTAATTATTTATTTGTTTGTTGGTTTGTTTCACCTAAACATCCTAGAATATGAATAAACTCTACTTGAAGAGCAAACAATTTCAGTGATATCTCATTCCTTGAAGTCTTTTTGATTGGATATAGCTACAGGAAGCCTGTAGGAGGAATATCAGTGCAGAAACCTCTACAACCTGAGCAAAGCTTTGTGGTCTAACAATCCTTTCTCTGCCACTGGTCACAAAAACAGACAAGTCTCACATGAGGGTGTCCTCCTACAGATCTGTTGCCCTCCACACTGAAAAGTTCACAGTAAAGCATTTCTGTGCAGCCTTCATTAGATTTATAGGACCTGTGTCTTTACTTAGTTGAAGACAATTTCTTCTGGAGCCTTGCCAAATTTTAGCTGCTACCCTGGAAGAGGAATTACAAAGGAGCTGCACACCTGTTGCATAGGGAAACTGAGGCTAGAAAAAGGAGATTGCTTGAAACAAAGTCACCATCTCCCACGTCCCAAAATCTGTGCAATCTACTAAGTTATTCTGTTTCCCTAAAACAACAGTTCTGTACCCCTCCATCATCACAATCAGGAATAAGCAACAGGCAGTGGGAAGGAATGCCACGCTCCAATTCATGCTGTTTTGTTTTGTTTTACCTTAAAAGTCTCTTTGATATTTTTATACCATCAGACAGCAGACAGCTCTTTTTTTTCTTTTTTTCTTTTTTTTTTCTTTTTTTTTCCTTTTTTTTTTTTTAACATCTTCCCTCTGGACAAGTAGGATATTAATATTATCCCTGTAACAAGCAGCAGAAGGAATAAAACATCTAGGCAAATACTGCAAGTGAGATTAAAACTCTCTAGCTTTCTGATGTAACCCTGTGACATAGCGTTTCTAGTGAATTAAACCAAATGTACAAGTATTTAACGACTAATCCTTTTAAGTATTTTAATGCCCCAATGAAGATTTCTTATAGGGAGAGGCAAAGCATATGTGGTTTCCGTTAGAGTCTGCCTGCAGGCAGAGGATTGAGCAGATTGGCTTTTTTTTTTTTTTTTTTTTTTTTAGCTCTCCCCCCCCCCTCTTTTAATTAATTAATATTTCCCTGCTTTTGTTGTTTTTGGCGGGCGGGTGCTGAATGGACAGCTCCCGCCGGCGGGGCTGCAGGGGGGACTCACCCCGCAGCCGGGGGAGGGAGAGAGGAGGGGGGGGGGGCACATCGCAGCCTGCTTCTGGCTGCAAGAAAGAAGAGGGATACTAAACAGGCTTTCTTCCTCCCCTGGGTTACTACAAACAACTAACCTGGCTCAGGGGGGCTCTTTGAAGACAATAAAGGAAAGTAACTTTTCATTTTAGAAGCCCATCATGCAGGGCAGCAGGTGTTAAGGTGATGATATTGTTCCATGTGTGCATCTAAATATATATATACATACATATATATATAAATGCATACACACATACCTTTATATATATTCAGACTAGATAAGGGTGAATTTTTATATGATGAAGGGGGTGAAACACTGGCACAGGGTGTCCAGATTGGTGGTGGATGCCCCATCCCTGGAAACATTCAATGTCAAGTTGAATGGGGCTCTGAACCTGGTCTAGTTGGAGATGTTCCTGCCCATTGCAGTGAGGTTGGGCTGGATAACCTCTTCCATCCCAAACTATTCTATGATTCCATGATATATAGCTTCTTTTTATGTATAGAACTTCCCAACCATAGGGAGTAATATTTTCTCCTCTGTTAATAGCCAGGCCAGTGTCATGCACTGCAGGGCAAGAAATCAATGCTCATCACTATAAACAAAATTGATCTTCTGTTTAAGCTAATCTTTAAGGGTTGCAAATTTAGGGTCAGGGTTAAGGTCATATGGAAACCAAATGTTCATATTTCCAGCTGAGGGAAATATATCCCCTTCCTATGCACTTTTGGATGAGCAGTAACCAAAACAGGATTCTGGAGGGATATGAGTGTGGATGCAAAGTCTAGACTATGCACTTGTATCTCTGCAGGCAGGAGGGATTGCTAACAACACCTCAGCATTTCCCAGGGATGTGGCAAGGAATTGTATGTGCATAAGGAGTGTGTTTCTATATTTCACAATAGTAGACCAGGGGTTCAGCTGATTCTAACGGGAGGTGACTCAATTATTGTGTTAATTTCTCTAAAATTAAGATATAAAATAGCTCTGAAAGTTACTGTGAAACCTCTCTCTTTCATTATCATATATACATAAAAATGCATGATGTATCTGTATGATGTGTACATGTGTGATATATGTTTACAGGGAGAAAGAGTCAAGGTCTTTGTTGTTCTCACAGATTTGTTTCATTAAGGAAACATAAAAAATGTACAAAAGTATTGTCAGAAATATCAATTTTTGGGTTTTTTATGATAAATAATGTATTCATTTGACCATCATTTAATACGTGGCCAGTGTCCCTTTCCCCTAAAACATACAAACCAAAGTTATATCCTGCTAATCTGAATACCAGTTTCTGTTTCCATCCTGAATGAATGTTGCTTACTGGTGCTAAAATATCACTTCTTGTTTTTTGGTTTTTTTTTTTTTTTTTTTTTTTTTTTTTTTTTTTTTTTTTTTTTTTTTTTTTTTTTTTTTTTTTTTTTTTTTTTGTTTTTTTTTTTTTGTAATTCCAGAAATAAAGTTAAGCATTTGTTTCAGCACTTTGCTGATGGGGTCAGAAAGATACAGCCCATTGTCTTTAAACTGCTGAAAACATTGTACTTCAAGTGGCAGACATTTTATTGTACAATCAAAAACTGGTGATTGTCCACGTTTCGTTCACTGGGCTGCAAATAATCATTTCAGAACAGCCAGATGATACAAACTGAGGGGAATTACTGTTGAAAATCACACTTTAACTCACAGTTCAGAAACTGAATAATTAGGCTGTCCACAGCACATATATGTGTGTGTGTATATATATATATATACATACACACACACACACATATATATATGATGGTCATATATTATATGTATATACATATATATATATATATATATATATGTGGTATTTCTATATATGATGGTATTGATGATGATATATGATCCCAGGAGGGATGATGGAAAGGAGGAAAGGAAGGAAGGAAGGAAGGAATTTTTCTTACAGTTCTCAAAAATATATATTTTTCAATTTTCAGACAACATAACTAACATTTTAAATTAAAGACTTTTTCTAGGCCAACATTATTACAATCTTATTTTCCCTTTTATTCGTCTTACATTTCAGGCACAACATAAAGCCAAATATTTGTTTAGGGCATTTTTCTTTGAGTTCTAGGGAAAGAATTCTGTCAGTTTAAGGTGATCTTAGGATGAGGTCTCTCATTTAAGAGAGTACTAGTCTTTTACAGCCTGACCCCTCCACCTTCTCTAGTGTGCTCAGGCTCACAGAGGTCAAAGAGACAACTGGCTTAGACAGGGATTACTGACTTGAGTCAAGGATGCAGAATGGAGCTCACAGGGAGCTCCAGCAGCACACTCATCATCAGTCCTCTAGTAACTATTGTCAGGTTGTGAATGATGCCTCCTCTATCAGAGATCTCATTCCAGAATCAGATCCTGCAGAGAAGATCTTATTTCTGGAAAGAATTTAAAAAAAAAAAAAAAAAAAAAAAGTTCCTTCTACTAAATGAATTTTAATGCCCGATTTTAAAGTAATAGAAATCCCAAAATCTCTTGCTTTTATGCATGAGCTATTATGATCAATTGGGAAATTAAAATATGTTTTTAAAGCATAAATACCTATTCCCTCGGTGGAATCTTCTGTCTCTGAAGTAGCTGGCTTCAGTTTTGGGGATACAGCTTATGCATTTTAATGGCAAATGCCTGAATACTGAACCAATAAAAAATATATAGTGGTTTCTTCGCACCTTCCCAGGATTCTTGGGTCAATACAAGTCTCATTTTCAAATATGTTAACAAATATATGTGTTCAGTGAAAATTATATATTACTTAACCCAAATACAGATTTATTTGAGCTATTCAGAGCAATTCCAGGCTCTTGAGAAAAGAATGTCTTTAAAATATTAATAGTATTACACCTAATTTTAAAGTGTTAAGGCTACAAATTCAGTGTAAGGCGTAGAAAAATCCATGAAAATATGTATCCATGCAGATATATATATGGGGGAAAAAATGGAAGCAGCCATCAATACATGACTTATAAGCTGAGGACAAAGGTATCAGCCTTACCTTTGAATTTACTCTTTTAAGTTTGTGATGCAACCTTTATGTCATTTAAACACATAGTAGGGAGCAGTGTTTAATTAGGTAAGGAAACTTGCTCAACATTACTGCCACTGCATAAGTGTGTGAGCACAGTGGAGAACACTCAATAATCCAAAGGACCTGACATTGTATTATTTATTGGAATGTCTGCATTAATTATGGATGATTCTAATATAAGGTACATCTTTAATACATCACAGTCTACAGATGTTTTCATTCTCCACTACCAGAGAGGAGTTTAATGATAAGATTTTGCCTCATACATCGAAAGGCATCCAGAAAATAATGTGGGTAATGTCTTCTTAGCCAGTTCATGATCAGGATTATTTCCAAAAGTCCTAGTTTAGCTGGTTAGATGTGGAGAGTTTGGTTTAAACTTGCCCTGTGGACTAAAACTGGCAAGAGGAAAAAACATAAATCTTTTAACGAGATGCACTAGGTGACTGCAAGATTTCCAGTTTCATCACCAGTGCTTTCTCCTGAGCAATAAAATCTAAGGTTGTGATGACAGTTCCCTCTGAATTTTAATGGCTTGAATGCAAAATCTCCGTCACATATGGATCTTTCCTGTTGCCTTGGTTGAGTATGGATATTATGTTACATCAAAGAGCAGGAATATCCCATTGAACTTCCTCCTATACTAGTTTCTATGGAAGTAGGCTTCAGAACTTTTCTTTGGTAGCTAGGTTTTTTTTTAAAAAAAAAAAAAAGAAAAAAAAGACAGTGAAAGTGTCTTATAAATTTTCTAGAAATCAGATGATTTTTAAGGAAAATATGGAATTCAGAGATTCAAGAGACAAATGAAAATGTTGGAGAATCATTCTCCTAACTCTACATTTTTCCACTATTCCATTCTTGTCCTGAGGAATGTCCCCTTTGAAACCCACAAGATTTTACACAGATTATTCAGTCTAGAAGGTCTAGGTTTTAAAAAGGGCATATCATAAAAATCATAGAATGGTTTGTGTTGGAAGAGACCTTACATATCATCTCATTCCAACCTTTGTCATAGACAGGGACACCTTCCACTAGACTGGGTTGTCAGATCCCCATCCAGCCTGACGTTGAACACTTCCAGGGATGAAGCATCCACAGCTTCTCTGGGCAACATGTTTTAGTGCCTCAAGAAATGGAGCAAAAATTTGAATGAGGACTCTTGTCAATTTGCAAGTCACGTTTTGGGGCTTTTCACCATCGTGTGGTGTTCCAGAATCAGGTTTCATTTTGCTCTAGAGCTAAATTTCCAATCTCATCCCATTTCATGAACAGAGCTGGTTATGTCTGTGTGTCCTTTTAACAGTTTCCCAGTGTGGTATTAATAGTGGAATTAACTTGCAGCAACAATATTGCTGGAGAAATTGTAGGTGTAACAGTTAGAAAGTATGGTCAGAGCAAGAAAATATGTCATCACAAAAAAAGCATTGTTATCATAGAGAAAGATTCTTAAAGGGACAATTTCTGTTTTCTTTCTTGATATAAACTTGAGGGCATAAAATATTGGTGGGACATTTGTGAGTGCTTCTTCTCCCAAAGTTTAAAAGCCTCCATGGCTTAGAAGCAAAGAGGGATTGGCTGATGAGCTGTTGATGTGAAGGAAGGTAAGGTTTTCATATAGAGGAGAAATTAGCTTCTAGTTAGGTTTGTAATTATAACCAACTATCCCTTTTCAAAATAGCAAAACACACTGAATATGAGAAATTTACCAAATCATCAGATAGACAGGAAAAAGGAGATTATTAAAAGATTCTCCAAAATTATCATGATTCTGTTTCTCACAGCAGTAAATACCTTCAGATAGCATCAGATTCAGAAAAGGATTTAAGGGTAAAAAAAAGGTGACTGTTAGAGGTTAGATGGATCAGCTAAAGAGAAAAGAGGTCTGAGAGGATCACCTAATGAAGGGGAGTAAATCTAAGAGATGTGAGAAGAGCCAAGTTGAGCAGTGAAAGAACTGCACAAGAGAGCAAGATAAACAAAGTAATAGGACATTCTTCAAGTACAGAAGAGGTCACTGGAAAATAAAAATGGCCTCAAAGAGGTGGCAAAAGCAATTGACCGAAGAAGCAGTGTTTGCTTTCCAGAGAAAGCTGGAAGGAGGGAGGCAGGCTTTTCATTGTCTCAGTATTTGCAGAGCTGGAGCGAGGACAGCTGCCACAGACAGTCAGCATGTTACCCCCCTAAGGGATGAGGTGGAGATGCTGAAAGAAATTAGGAACATGGCAGGAAAAGGCACTGGCAAAACAGCAGCGTTGTGTGAAGATTGAAAGGGGGGAAATCCCAAAAGGGGGAAGAGTGGAGACAGCCTGTTTTTCTTGTTGCAGGTGCCTAAAGGAGAGAGAAAAGGTGGGCAGACAGCTTGATAACAAAACAGTGGTGATGAAATAAATGCCTTAAAGCAGGAGTGTGTGCAAGACCAGGATACACCAGAGGCTGTTGTAAAGGAGGACCAGGTGGAGAGGCCTCTGTGGAGCAGGTACAGCCCTAGGAGCCATGTAAGAAGGGGCCCTAGGCAGCTTCCCCAGGAGGATCTCCACGACTCAACAAGCCTAAGCCAAGAGAAGCTGCTTACTTGGGGTCTGGCTGGAGAGCAAAGACAGATGGGATGGGGGACTCAACAGCTCAGGGAGTTGTGGGGAAGCAGCCAGAGAGGGAAAAATGAGATGGCTGCAAGACCAGATGAGTGGAAAGGATAAATATGAGGAGCAGCTCCAGGAATGAAGTAAACCTGTGGCTATGGGAGAGGATGCTTGAAGAAGAAAGAGAGAAGTCACGTCCACAGGACTCTTATCACAAGAAATAATAGGCCAGGGACAGAAGCTGTGGAGTTCATAGCCCTGCTTGGCCAGCAACAGGCAGCAGGCAGCAGGGGAGAGAGAGTGTAAGGAAGATGAGGACAGGGGGAAGTGAACCAGTAAAATGAGTGGAGAGGAGTCTCTCTTTGACAGGCAGTCAACAGGCCGTCCTTGCCAAGTGTCTGGAAAGTCTTGTTGCAGTGCAGTGGTCACAAATTCTGCCCTCCTGATGCTTGCATGGAATGGTATGACTGGCATTGACTCCAAGTGAGCATCGATCTCTTTTTTCAGCAAGGCAATATTGACCAATATCAACACCTCTGAAGCCACTTCACCTTTCTCCTTAAGTGACACCAGGCAGCTGGCTTGAAATACAACTGCCCTCAAGTCTTCATGAAAGCCTCAGCAAAGCAGGAAGCCTCGCTGCCATCAAAGAAATGACTGGAGACACCAGTTATCCTCTTTAATTTTTGACTAATATATTCACAGCACTTTAATTGCTTGCAAATGCATTTTCCTCTGTCCCATTATGTTGCCTCTCGGCTGTTGTGGTGAGGCAGAATACAAATTTGCAAGGAGGAGGAAACATGGTGGTGGGCTTCGAAGCTGAGCTCAGAAGGCGGGGAAAAAAATCTTTTGCAGGACATCTCTTGTCTCGTAACTTGAAGAAAACCCCTCCAAAACTCCCCACTTTCATTGCCCATGGCTACACTCTGTGAACTTCAGTGTCAAACTATCCTCCTTGGCAGAGAAAAAGCAATACAACGTAATTTGTACTCTCAAAATAATGATTGCTAAAGGGAAATGAGGAAAAAATTATCTTGCTCACACAGAGGTGTGCTTGACAATACAGGTGAGTAATCTGTGAGTGTATGTGAAGGGAAGAGAGTTATCAACTCCCTCTCTCTCCCACGTGCAGAAGTCTGGATCTCTCCCGGGGTCTTCCCTGCATGTGAAGTTCAGGGATGGTGATGCTCAGTACAGAGGGGGGTCCATGTTTAGGTTCAGCCCTTCTGCCAGAGAAGAGGGAGGAATTCAGCAGAGCAGGAGAAAGAGGTAAGACAAAGGATCACAGAATATTCTGAGTTGAAAGGGACCCACAAGGGTCATGGAGTCCAACTCTGAAGTTATCAGCCCACACAAGGACACAAGCCCACAAGCTTGGCATTATTAGCACCGTGCTCCAACCAGCTGAGCTAATCTCGGTGTCAGTAACAATAGATCTGCAAACAATGGCCAGGACCTACTGACTCACAAAAGCGACCCCCAGGGCTGCCTTTGTTTTAGGTCAGATGAGCATTCCCAAAGCTCACAGTCCGCAAATTTCAGGAACCGCAGAGGACAAAGGGGAGGGAAAAGTGTATTAAGCAAAAAGCCTCTACTGTCTGCACAAGGGGGACTTCTCTTTCTGTCCTCCACGGAAAAGAGCGTCATGAAGGGTGGCATTGCTGACTCCAGCTGCCCGTGATGGCTTCAACTACTTTCTGATCTCATTCAGACACAAGAAAACCCAAGAGAAGTCATCAGAAGTTTAGGTCCAGCAAAGACCAAGTTTTGGTGACTTTCAGTGGACGAGAAGGCTCTTAATTAAAGAGCAAATTAAACTATTATTGGGTAACCAGCAAAATGCAGGAACTAAGACAGGATGGAGAAATGAGAGGAAAAAATGTGATTTCAGGTTCTTAAATGCTAGGAAACGCTTGTAAGACAAACAGGAGGTGAGAGAGCTCAGTCAGTCTCGGGAGCTGCTTTCATACAGCAGCCAGACGTCAAGCCCAGACTGTCCCTGCAGCAGCACCAGACGCTCTGCACACTTCAGTGAACCATCAGGGGAAGTGAGATGATCCCAGAGAAGAACTTTTTATTTCTTGCCTTTTTTTTTTTTTCCAAAAATCCCCACCCCTCCCAGCAGCCCCGTCCGATTGTTTCTCCAGACTCCTTAAAAAACACAAAAATAAACCCCAAAACAAATCCCATTTCTGTAGCTCAGGAGCAGAAGCAAAACTTCAGGCAAGGGATAAACAACGTGCTCAGCCACAAAGAAACTCAAGGCAAAGTCTGTCTGCTCTGCTCGTAGTGCTGGTTGGAAAACCAGAAAGCTCCCAATTAACTTTCCTGAAAGATTTTTCTTTGGGAGCAATTAATAAGTGTTTTGCAGTTTGACTCGCGTTATTAATTGGATTGGGGGGAGTTAAAAGCGCAAACGGTCTATATGATTTTTTTTTTTTTTAGGGTCTGTAAACGAAGCTAACAGATGGAACTGACCAGTAACGTGCATCTGGCAAGCCGGGTTTCTTATAAACTTTCCTCCAAACAAAACCATTTTGGTGGCTTTGTTGTTGTTTGAAGCGAAGTTTGGGCTCCGAGCTGGCTGGTGGCGTGGCGGTGGGTTCGTCTGGGCTGCGTGTGCGTGGGAAGGGAGGATGGAGGGGGAAGGGGTCGGACGGGGGTCGATCTCTTACAGAACTGATCTCTGGCAGCAGGGTGATCTCCTGGAAGCGAGCTGGGAAGGCATCAGCCCTTGCACTGTGCGTGTCCTCCCGCGCAGCGCTCAGTGCTGGGGGACAACCGCACCACGGTACCCACGGGATCCAAAAGAAGGGACTCTTGTCCCCAGATCCCTCTCCCGCGCACGTAGTTTCCTGAAAATAAAATAAATAAACAGTTTCGTTGAGGGACAAGTGTCCTGCGGGGTGATTTGGTGGGAGGCGCTGCCGCCCTGGAGCGCCCTCGGTCACGGCGGGGGCTCCGTGCGCTTCGCGCTCCCTCTGCCTGGGTCGCCCTCGTTCTTGTCCCCTCGCCGTGTGTGCCCCGTTCATGCACTGAGCTGGGCTTGCCTTGGCCAGGTCGAGGAAAAAATTTCCTTCCTCCTCTCCCAAAAAATAAATAACAATACCTACACAGAACTGAAGTTCTAAAGTGCAAGTAACTGAAAATCAGCTGAGCTGGGGAGTGCACTGGGGGTTTGGGAGGGGGTTTGTCCTTCTTCTCGAATGGAAGGAGTACCTCTCCCTCTTTCAGGAAAGCGTGCTCACAATGTCTTAACTTTTTTGGTAGGTCAGCCTCCCTGCTCAAGGCTGGTGTGGCTGTTTCCACTGCGCTTGCCACACTCTAAAGGGGTGTTGGAAAGAGCAGAGTTTGTTCATTTCTAGGACTGGGGCGGGGGGGGGAGGGGGGGGGGGGGCTGGTTGTTTGGGTGGGGTTTTTTAAATTCTTTCAACTCTCAAAATCTTGAGAAGATCAAACAAAACCTGAATTTAGAAGAATTCCTAGATTTTCTTTCAAATATACGTTGGGGAGAAATATTTTTTTTATTCCATTAACAGCAATAGAACTGCAGGAAATCCAAATGAAGAGAAAGAAGCAGGTCCTTCCTTCCTTCCTTCCTTCCTTCCTTCCTTCCTTCCTTCCTTCCTTCCTTCCTTCCTTCCTTCCTTCCTTCCTTCCCTCCTTTTTTCCTTCCCTCCTTCCTTCCTTCCTTCCCTCCTTCCTTCCTTCCTTCCTTCTCTTCTTCCTTCCTTCCTCCCCTGCTTCCTTCCTTCTTCCCTCCTTCCTCCCTTTCCCGGTGGGCCGGGCGGGGCGGGAGGTCGGGGGGGAGCCCATTTCCTCAGCAGCGCCCTGGAGAGGTGTGAGGTGTGCCCCCCCCTCCCCCCTCCCGCCCCCCCGCCCGCCGGGATACCCGCACTTTCCCATCTCAGACAATGCATTTCCATTCCAGTCGTGTGCCTTTGTCCATTTGTAGGAAGAAAAGAGTGCTGAGTGACAGCTCCTGTTAGCTTGCATGAACAGATACCAATAAACCCTCCCAAAACCTGGACCTTAAAAAAAAAAAAAAAAAAAAAAAAAAAAAAAAAAAAAAAAAAAAAAAAAAAAAAAAAAAAAAAAAAAAAAAAAAAAAAAAAAAAAAAAAAAAAAAAAAAAAAAAAAAAAAAAAAAAAAAAAAAAAAAAAAAAAAAAAAAAGGCAAGAGCGAGGCAGGGAGCCACATGCCTCTTTGCCTCCGGCTTATTATTAAGACACCTTCGCAGCTTAAACGCTTAAACGCGACCCAAATTAAATGGCAATTAAAAGCGAGTTACACCCTCTCCTATCTCCAGGCTTGTCACGGGTGGAAGCTGGCCATCAGCAGAGCCTCCCCGCCGGGAAATGCCATTTGGGTTGGCATCTTCTCGAGGGGTGTGTGATTTCCACCCCCCCCCCCCCCTCCGCCCCGAGCTCGCCCGGCAGCGGGCGGGCCCCCCCGGGCGCTCCCCGGGCGGAGCCCGCGGTGGCTGCGGGGCTGGAGAGCCGCTACCTGGGGGCAGAGGGACAGGGGGGCTCCGGGCGGGCGGACAGGACTTATTTCCCCGAGTGGCAGCTCCTCGGACCGGTGTCACTAAATAAATAAATCACGTACCCCCTTCAGCTTTGCAACCCGGGGCTACGCAGCCTCCGTGCGTTCCCCTCTCCAAAATATATCGGCACTTGGAAATGTCGAGCCAGTGGTCTTTAGCTCTTGCGTTCCCTTCCCTATTTTTCTTCCCCCTTTTGCAGATGTAATTCCCTGGATCTATATGTATTTTATGTATAATTCCACATCATATGTCACTGCAGTGATACTTTGTAGTCTCACCCTAGTTTTATGTTTGAAAATGCTATTTAAAGAAGCCTGTAAGATAACATATTAGGCAGCTTTAAAAGCAGGTTGGAGTGTGGGGTGGACTTAAATTCGATGTAAATGAAAGGGTAAAAAAAAAAAAAACTCAAACCAAAACAAACCACATAGTTTTCATTTAGAAAAAAAAAAATACAGTTAAACAGACACACATACAAATGTGCAATCTTAGATTCTAGTCAGTATTTAAAAGCAGTATAATCAACAGGAAGGAGCACTTACCTATTGAAAAGGATGGTTTAATAATATATATTTATATATATATTAGCTTTATGTCTTCCCAATAAAATGTACACAAAATACCCCCTTCGATCACATTAGTTCCCATATTAGCCTGGGTAAGAAAAAGCATTCTAAAGAGTGGAGGAAAAAATGTATAAAAATGTTGAAAGAACCTACAGTTCCTTATTAGGCGAAGATACAATATTTATTCCTTGTCTCCTGGGATGAAGCTCCTCTATCTATTGTCCTCCCAGTTCTCAGTGCTGATGCTTAATTTTCAAAACTTCTATATTACCAAGGGACCTACGACATCAGCCAAAGAAATACCCAGCAAGTACAAAATCTGATCCAGGGAGCAGCTTTTGTGCAGAGGGAAAATTTTGTTCCTACAGGTTTTTAAGGAGGTGCATGGAAAAGCGAGAGATCTGATCTATGCAGATACATTGCAAATTCTCTCTGTCTGTAGAGATTTTTTCTAAAAAAAATTGGGGAAATACATGAACTTTGGATTTTTCAAATTTTTCCTTTTTTTTTTTTTTTTTTTTTTTTTTTTTTTTTTTTTTTTTTTTTTTTTTTTTTTTTTTTTTTTTTTTTTTTTTTTTTTTTTTTTTTTTTTTTTTTTTTTTTTTTTTTTTTTTTTTTTTTTTTTTTTTTTTTTTTTTTTTTTTTTTTTTTTTCGGAGAACCAAAAAATGTCAACTACCTTTCCAGGTCTCGTCCACGATGCAGAGGTATTTTGTGTATGTGAGTGTGTGTGTGTGCGTGTGTGGATGTGTGTGTGCGTGTGTGTGCATATGTGTGTGTGTATGTGCCTGTGTGGTTGTTTCCATTTTTTTTAAATCCATATTGGACCGTTACATTTAATTATAATCCGGCTTCAGAGATAACTTAAAGAAGTATAGAGAGAAAATTCGTTATGACATCTGTCGCCAGCAAGGGCAACTCATTACCACGTTAAAACCGTTGCCAGAACGAAAATCAGAATAATACCCCTAATAATATAATGAAGTGGAGAGAAATCACCACCAGCTCGCCAGGAATGGGGAGTTCTCGCTAGAAAGCAGGACTCTCCTTTCTTTCGAAACGCAGGGAAAGGAGGGGGGGAATTTTGGATCTGATTCGTTATTTTAAAAAGAAAGAAAAATAGGGGTTCAAAAAAAAAAAAAAAGAAGGGAAGGAAGAAAGGAAGGAAGGCAAACAGGCGGCAAAGCTTTCTCAATGTGTAACGCTGTAACATAGGGACGGGACTTGTGTGTATTCTCGGTAGTTTCCTCTGTTTGATGACTTTTTTTTGTGTCAGCCCCAGATATTACAGCTGTGATCAGGAGGAGGATGGATAGACTGATGGACAGATAGATGGATAGATAGTTTTTATTTCAGTGCGTGAATTCCTTTCACTTAACTGTATTAAGGGCAGGCTGGGCTCTTTATGATTTTTTGAACAGACCTTTATGGCACCAGCCCAAGGTAGGAAAGGGTCTTTTGTTGCTGGGGTTGCCGTTCGCAGGCTTAGACGCTTCTGCAGGGGGGGAAGCTATGCAGGACAGCGTGCTTGGAAGAACCGTACCCGGGGCTTTCAATGACAAACCTCCAGTTTTGGGGTCTTCTTTTCGCTTCTTCCTTTCAGATACGTCATGACGGATCAAACAGTTACCGTTTGATGCAGCTTGGATGCCTGGAGTCTGTGGCCAACTCGACCGTCGCCTATTCCTCCTCATCTCCTCTCACTTACTCTACCACGGGCACCGAGTTCGCCTCCCCGTACTTCTCCACTAACCACCAGTACACCCCACTGCACCACCAGTCCTTCCACTACGAGTTCCAACACAGCCACCCGGCAGTCAACCCCGACGCTTACTCCTTGAACTCTCTCCATCACTCCCAGCAATATTACCAGCAGATCCACCATGGAGAACCCACTGATTTTATCAACCTGCACAATGCGCGGGCGCTCAAGTCCTCTTGCCTGGACGAGCAGAGGAGAGAGCTGGGGTGCTTAGATGCTTACCGCCGCCACGACCTGTCTCTTATGAGCCATGGATCCCAATATGGGATGCATCCAGATCAAAGACTCCTGCCAGGACCAAGCCTCGGGCTTGCAGCCTCGGGAGCAGACGATTTGCAGGTAAATAGCATGCGATCTCCTTTCGAGGTACCTTCTTCTCCCCTCCCCCTTCCCTGGACCCCCCCAACCCCCCTCCCCACCCCCACCCCCATTTTCCTCTGCTCGGAATAGCTCATACAAAGGAGGGACGATTCATCCCAAATCCGATCCAGAGCCCGTCCCCTCCAGATTAGTAGCGACAAGCAAAAAATGTGGAGGGGAAAAAACAAAACAAAACAAAACAAAGCAAGTTGTCTTTCTTGGCCAAACGAACAAACAAATTAAACAAAAACAACCTCGCTCCTGCCTTCCCCGCGTGGGTTGTGTCTCTGTGATGGCTGAGACCGTGGGGTTCATCCGGAGATCTGGGGGTGAGTGAGTGCCTGTACCAGCCCTTACCAAAGTCACACAGAACCCAAACAAAACCAAATCAAACCCATCCTCCCGCTTTTCCTAAACTTTTCCTTTCTTTCGGAGAACGGAACAATTTGCAGCGACAGAGCGGGAAAATTATTTAAGAAAGGGATGGAGTAGGAAAAAGAGATAAAAGCCGGGCAGGAAATAAATCTGCTTTCCGACAGACATACAAAGGCAAACTTTCCGTGGTATGAGAGAGGAAAGAAATAAATGGGAGCAATTGTTCATCAGAAGGAGTCAGGATGATAAAAGTCCCTCACAATATCCGATCTAGGTGTTAATGAGATGAGAGATAAAGCAGATAAAGCTAAATGCACCTATCTATCTATCTATCTTCGTCTACTCCACCCTAACCGGCATCTGGATCCATTCTAAAAATTCTATTCCTATGTATCAAAACCTCAGCTTTATCCGCTCAGAAATCCTTTCCCCCGCGCTAAAAATTCATCTCCGCTAAATTGAGCCGGTTGCTTAAATGAAATTGGTTTCCAAAATTGCAAACAACGCCCTCCTGTATTCAACACCCATTTCGAAATGTCCCCCAAATCAAAAGCAAACCTCCCTTCTCCCGACGAGCTGAGGAACTAAGGGCTTCCCCATCAGCAGGGCGAGACAAACGGGACCGTGTTTACTGTACTTACTTTTCCCCCATTTCTCGCTCCCAGGCACACAAAGCTGGTTGGTCTTTCCAAAAACATGTAGCGGTCAAAGGCTTGGCGGGGGGGAACCAAAACAAACCTAAAACAAAAGCAAAACAATTCTACCCGAAGTTCGTAAAACTAAGAAGGTTTATTTTCTTCTTTTAAAATCAAATCACGAAAAAAATTACCAAACCCCTCCATTTATCAGGGAAAAGATTATTTTTTTTAAAGGAAGAAAATAAACCCAATAGCAAAGAATGTTATCTTTTATATCTCTGAGGAGGAAACCCCTTTAAACCTAATTTTCTCCATTAAAATTCGCTATATAATTTTATCCTCTCTGGTCATTTTTTGTTTACATTTTTCACAAGGATCTCCTTATGTTACCCCCCTCAAAAAAAAAAAAAAATCTGCCATTCACTGCTCAACCCAACTAAAACCTATTTACTCCTTTTTATAACCACGTCTGCTGCTGATTTTTTTGTATCTGTACAAATTTTTTTTCTTTGGCAGGCACAAAGCCTTGTATTTTTCAAAAGAGGGGATTAGGAACGTTTGCAAGGCAGCAGACAATGCCTAAGTCCCGGGCAAAAAAGCACCATAGTTTATCCAATTTTCGACTTAGTGCCATTCAACTGGTCATTTATGCAATGTCATCCGACCAAACAACATGTTTCCCTTTAAAAAAAAAAAAAAGGGGGGGGGGTTGGTTAAGCTGCTGGAAGCGCATTCTCTTTTTGTTTATTTAAAGAAGAAGAAAATCAACAGCTTTTCTTTAGAAAATAATTATTTTTCGATTACGCTTTATTATAAACTAAAAGACTTAGGGGTTTGTACCCAATCTTTTCTTTATTTTGCCTCCTCCCTCCTCTTCCGAACACAAGAGGGAGTGTGCAGAGGTATCAAAAAGCCTGAGTGGTGAGAAGTTGAAAACATTGATATTTGTCGTTACGTTTAAGATGATTCAGAGCAAACTTGCACTGTCGCGAATATCACTTCGGGTTTAGTGAAGGGAAAGCATTTTGTTGGCGAGCAGAAACAAGACTGCACACAAACACTTTTAAACCAAAATTGTGGTCTAACCAGGCTTCCCCTTTCCCCTTAGCCTTTCTTTTTAAAACGTTCATCAGCATATGCCTCATTTCAAATGCAACAAATGTAAATATACTTTTCCCTGCACAGAATTTTAAGTGAATGTCCAATAGTTTCGAGGGCGGTTTAAGTCAGCCTAACAGATGCAAACAGTCTTGGAGCTGGAGTGGCATCTTTCAGTGCCCTAAAAAGATTTTCCATGGGCAACAAAGAAAACTGTCACACCTTTTCCCATCACCGCTTTAATTTATGCTCAGTCGCCAAGTTTTTTTCATATTGATTTCATAATCACTTTAAGGCAGAACACTTAAAATAAAAAAGAGCCTTGAAAAGGAAGGTCTTACAGGGCCAGCGCCAATATGGTGAAAGTGGGGGAGAGAGCCAGGACTGTAAAGATTGTTTTGTAAAGTGGGGTTTTTATTATGCACCGACTCTCTCCGCATTTACTTAACTCTTCACGGGCTGTTGAATAGGTTAACACCCTTAAAGGCCTCTTTCATGTCCAATACCTCGTTTGTTTGTAGAGGAAAATGCGTCTTTAACACATTTCCACTGGGCAAAGATTTAGGTTTGGTTTGTTGTGTTTTTTTAACCCCAACATAAGGAAAAACCCAAAGAAAACCCAACCCTTTCAAGTCTTTTATCATTCCAATAAAAATATTTATTAAGGAGGGCGAAGATCCCCAAATAATCAGCCTTGTAAGAGGAGAATAAAGAAGTGAGATCTCTTCGGATGTGCAGCAGAAGCCCTAGGCAGGTTTTTTGATGGTTCCTCACCCCACGCTCACACATGGGTGCCTGTGTGTGTGTGCGCACAGATGCATATTCATCCCCACCTATGTGCGGACACACGCATTGTTACAACACCCTTACGACTCTGTGTAGCCGGCAGAGCCCAGTAGGTCATCTGTTGTTTGTGCTCTTTGTCTACCTCTGTGCACACTTTGTAAGTCGGTATATAAGTGTCGCTAAACACACACATGAATTTAGCTGCGTGTCTCTATATAAATATACAGCTAGACATACAAAAAACACCCTATATATAAGTGTATTTTTACCTTTGTGCGTGTAGAGCGGGAACACACTTCTCTCAGGAGTACTTGTTTGTCTCTCTCTATCCTGCCACGTAACTGCCGGTCTAAGTTCCCAGTTCAGCATAAATTCGTATTTACAGGGCAATGAAAGGAAACTTGTTTTGCATTTGGAGAGATAGGAGCTGACGGCAGGATGGTGGGAGATTTCACCAGAGCACTTGACTCTCTGAGAGTAACTGGTTTTCCAGTTCACCTTAACTATTGTTCCTGAGTGATTCGTGTAACAAAGCAAAAACTGTGTGATCTCTCTGTGGGTTTCTGTGTCTGATTTCTTTCTTTCCTTTCTTTCCCTGTTTTCCCCTCATTACTTAAGAGCTCAGTGGAGGCCCAGTGTGGACTTGTACTCAACGGGCAAGGAGGTGTGATAAGAAGAGGTAAGAGGTTACAAATCCTTGCGTCTATCAGTTTTTACAAACATACATCCCTCTCCATTTCTCCCTGTCTTTTCCTCCCCCGCTATTTAGCGTAGTTTGGATTTACTGCCAAAACAGTGATAATTTGTCAGAAGTACGTCCAAACTCGCTTAGAGCACTTCACATTTCACAGTCCATTTGCACTTTGCAAACGATCTGTTCTTCGGTAGCTCTGGGATACTCCCGCTGAATTCAGAGTTTTCCTGACTCGTGGTATCATTCCCCGTTTAACCGAGATGATCCCTGATAGTTTGAGAAACGTGTTCCCTGGCGCCGGGCTGTTAAATCGGCAGTTTGATCTCGCGTGGAGAAAGGAAGGAAGTTTTTTTGGAAATGTGGTTTCAGTAGCGCTACAGACCGGCGTGGAAATCGCTTTTGAGTGTCACTTCATTTGATAACCATCTGTCAATGTAAATATCGAACGTCAAAGTTAGGGGAGAGGTTTGGAACTCGTGTTAAACACTCGGCTCTGAAGCGTTTGCGAAGTCTGAGTGTCCTGGGGAGTTTGGTATTACCGTCGTTTACCCTGAAGAGAAACAACATTAGTCTAAAGGTCTGACGTAGAAACATATTTACCTTACAAGTTTAAACGGTTCCTCTTATTCCCACTACAAACCGAATAATGCAGTCGGGGAGAGGACACTCGGCGACTCGGCCTCTGTCATTTCCTGTGCTGCTATCCCCTTACTCATTATATCTACCGGGAAAAAAACTCGATATTTATGAGATATTTTGGGCGACTGCGGCTTTCAGGGAGTGGCTTTCAGCCATCGCTTCCCTAGACAAACTTTAGTGCCACTGAAACAAAAGTATTTATTGCCGAAACACCAGTCCCGGTGGGCGGGGATGGGGAGCGGGCTCACACCGCGGGGAGGGGAGGATTTGGGGTGCTCTGTCCCCACGCCGACTCCGACCAGGCTTTGTGCGGGTGTTGTGCAGGGCGGGCGGAGGCGGCGGCGGGCTGGGGAGGCGGCGGGGCCAGGACCAGGGAGGTGACAGCGCTGTCGCGGTGGTGCTGAAGGGACAGCTCCGCGCGGCCGCCCCGCTCCGCCCCGCACGGCCCCGCCTCGCCCCGGCCCCCGCTCGGGGACAGGGATGCGGGGACCTTGGCGGGGGACACTCCAAACGTGCAGTCCCCTCCCTTGGCGGGACGCTGTGGAGAGGGGCTGCCAATCTCCTGCCCCACTCGTGCTGCCGGTGCCTGCGCCCGCCCCGAGTCCTTGTCTCTCGGTTTTCGGCGGGTCCTAATTATCCCCAGGAAGAAGGATAATTATCCCTAGGAAGGGGAATAATTCTTTCGGGTTTGATCCGAGAGCTGACCTCCGAGAAGCGGGGATCGTTAGCTGAAAGAGAGACAGACACAGTCCCCATCAGCTGGGCTCTGTGCCTGTCGTGTTTGACGGCGGTTCTCATTTCCCAGTTGAAGGGCGGCTCAAAGCTCAGCTCAGCTCAACTCCAGTTTATTCAGCTCTCCAGCTCCTGTTAAGGAGATTCCAATTACCTGTGCAGATGATGGTAGTGGTGTCTCTCTCTTCCCCTCTCTTTCTTTTTAAAGCGATCAAATTATTCAAGGATTTAAAGATTGATACTAAAAGAAATCCAGCATGAAAATGCAAGGTCTTCTCAACCCTGATTTAAGTGCTGAACTACTCCTGCACTGCTATCTGTTTCTTGGCATATTCAGGAAAGATATCAAAGGCAAGAGTATAAGTTTCAAATGTATATTAAAAATACATAATAAATATTTTGTCCAACTTCAAAAAAAGCGATAGGTGTTAGCAGTAATCAAAACATCCTGTGCCTAAGCGCTGTACAGTATCCCGTATAAATAAATCACACTTCTTTTCTAGTAATACATCAATAAGAATATATTAACTCGAGAGTGGCTTCCCTAATATTTTAAACATCTCGTGTCAGACTTTTTTTTTATTTTTGTCACTAATATATACATATATTTTTTAAAAGGTTGCTTTTGAGTATTTTAGATGCACTAGCAGGAGGAAAAGGGGAAAAGGAAGGGGGGAAGGAAGAAAGAGGAAAGAAGAAAAGAGGAAAGAAGGAAGAGAAACAAAGAAGGAAGGGAAAGAAAGAAAAACAGAGAAATAAAAAGAGAGGGAGAGAGAAAGAGAGAGAGAAAGACAGAAAGAGAGAAAAAGAGAGAAAGAAAGAAAGAAAGAAAGAAAGAAGGAAAGAAAGAAAGAAAGAAAGAAAGAAAGAAAGAAAAAGAAAGAAAGAAAGAAAGAAAGAAAGAAAGAAAGAAAGAAAGAAAGAAAGAAAGAAAGAAAGAAAGAAAGAAAGAAAAAGAAAAAAAGAAAGAAAAAGAAAAAAAGAAAGAGAAAGACAAAAAACTTCCCAGATACTTTCCCAGAGGAATACACCATACCCTAGTCCTCTCCAAAAAAAAAAAAAAAAAAAAAAAAAAAA